>NC_043967.1:53230226-53290490 GCF_902148855.1 Sphaeramia orbicularis | reverse complement strand
ATTTCCTGTTGCATTAACACAGTCCGCTCTTAAGGCCCTAGTTTTACTGTTACAGCCCCCCAGGACATGTTCTGGTATCTTATCTGTTTCACCCACTTTGGATTTATTTCATAAATAGGTGTGTCTGGCTCAGTCAAATGCATAATTATGTCTGGAAAATCATTTTGGACCATGTTCACTGATGCACGACTCAGTTACTGAAGCAAAACAGTCACATCAAACAGTTCCGAAATGGATCCTTTTACTCTGATCATGTCTGTAATACTAACAAATAAGACCATGTAGGGGAACTAAACGTACACTGTACAAACCCCCCCCCAAAAAACGGTAATATTCTGGCAGCAGGAGTGCCAAAAAAATACTGTTAAATAACAGAAAATAACCATCTCATAAAAATACGGTAATTTTCCAGAATTAAAATATAGTTTTTTGCCCTAACTTTACATGAGATTTAGCTTTTTTTTTTTTTTTTTTTATTAACTTGTTAATTTTTAACAAAGAATATTTACATGTATTAAAACAATCAAATTACAAATATATATATATATACACACACACACACACATATATATATATATATATATATATATATATATATATATATATATATATATATTATATGTGTGTGTAATTTTCAATAAGACTCAGTTGTCCAATCCACTGATAAAAACTGTATTTGGACAGTTTATCAGTGCTTATACATGTTATACATTCACAAAAATACATTTATTCAACATTTTTGTTGTGAAACCTCCTGTAATTACACAAGATATTTGTCAATTAACAAACAAGTCTGGTTCAACTGACAGAACAAATACTTCTTTTACGGTTAATTGTCAGTGATTTTATCTGGTTTAGATTTTTTTTTTTTTTTTTTTTACATTATTAAAGTTTAAATTAACAGTTTAATCTCACAAATAGAAAAGAAATATTTGTGAAATTACGATACATTTACAAATACATTTTAACTGTATTTTTCTGTGAAAAAAAAAAAATTCTTCTAAAAAATTGAAATTTTATGGTTATTCACAGTTACAGTTTTTTCGTGTTATTTTCCATTTGACATGTAAAATCACAGTCTGTTTTTGTCGTTTCATTGCTATTTTCCTGTATCTTAAAAATACAGGAAAAATCTGTAAAATAAACAGTGAAAATCTTGTTAAATTACAGATTTTTTTTTTACAGTGTATGTTATTAATTCACTGGTCCGGCCCACTTCAGATCATACTGGGAGGATGTGGCCCCTGAACTAAAATGAGTTTGACACCCCTGCTCTATTGCATTTATATCATCTCTGAGTTGTAATGTTGTGGTCGAAATACTGTAAATAATAATGTAATGTCAGGATTAAAACCTAAACATCCAAACAAATGTATCAGTTTTAACATTTTTTTAAAAACAGAATGTCGCGTAGTTTCAAAAATACAACGTAAATGTCATTAGTTTTCCCATTTGCTTCTGCACACCTGACAATAATGGTCCTTTTCTATCATTTAAGGTTAAAGCTGAGCAGACAGACCTTGGATTGATCCATTAATCCTGTTCTATTGTGTTTATCAGATTCTACAGGGATTACACACACCGTCTTTTTTGGTATTCAACACCAGTAATGAGGTGGTGACCCCGTCGTGGGTCGTTTTATCGTCTAATCCAGAGTTTTTTCCTCTGAGCCGCTGAGCAGACGACACTTTATCTGAGCAGGAGAAACGAAAAGGAAAACCACTTAAAACACACAAAGACCGAGGATAAAGAACAGGGACCAAGGTGAAAATAAAGACAGCATTTTAGATCCTGATCCTGATCCACGCCAACATCAGGTCATCACCAGGTCCAGTACTTAACCCTTTAGAGGTCACCCATTCGATGCTCTGAATTTACACAGGTCAGCCTTAGCGCGTTATTGGACGTCGTCTTCTTGCACTTAAAAAGTCAACACATGCAATACAACGACTGTTTTGGTAAAGTGGAGACGAGGAGACGGCTCAAAGATAGAAGTGACGGACCATAAAGTGTCGTACGATGCCGTCAGATAAAATTGCTCGAGTGAAATAAATCGATTTCATATCAATCTGACATTGAGAAAGATGAAAACGAAGGGAATTTACCATAATTTTTATAAGTTTTAGTTAGTTTTAAAGGCACACAGGACAGTTTCAGTTAGTTATAATTTATTTTATTTATAGTTTTCATTTATTTATTTATTTATTTCCGTTAACAGAAATGCTCTTTACCTCCACCAAGGAGGTTATGTTTGTGCCAGGGTTTGTCTGTTTGTTTGTCTGTTAGCAAGATAAGTCAAAAAGTTATGGACAAATTTTCAGGAAATTTTCAGGAAATGTTGATACTGGCACAAGGAACAAATGATTAAATATTAGTGCTGGGCAGTGATTAAAATTTTTAATTGCAATTAATCGTGTGGATTTCTGTGATTAATCGCGATTAATCGCACAGTTATACTGGCGGGGTTTGCCGGCATCAACAGTGTGTATTTCCTTTCAGTGATATTTCAGACTGGAAGTACACTGGTGATAAAAAATAATTCCACATGTCAGTGCTTTCAAACAACTGTGTCCTCCCCCCCCCCACCATCTGAAGACATTTAAAATGAAAATGTCCATGGAACAGACCGATACTTTTACACGTTTCTGTCCACACCAGTTCATTTCCGGTTGTGAGTGATTGACAGGAGCCCACTAATAAGTACTGATACTAATAAGCCCAATAATATGTGATGTTCAGTTGTTCAAAGCATGCAAAGGGGGCCCTGAAGTGGTCAGAATAAGTGTCACTAACGTATATTTTGTCCTTTCGGTGTTCCCGTAGTCAGTTCGGACATAAGAAGACATGTTTCTTTCACTCTGTTTGTATGGCCCCAAAAACGTTTGCCAAAAACGTTTGCCTGTGAGTATTTTATGTTCAGTTGTTGTAAGAATGAATAGTATCAAATATCTCTGATGTGAACCTTTGTTTCTGGATAAAAAGACGTTGTAAATTTTAAATTAATCTGTAAATGCTAATCGTTAGCGTGTCTATGGATTTTCCCATTCAAGTTAGCATCAAGCTAATCACATTGTAAATAAGTAAAGGTTAGTTCAAAGGCTGGCATATTATACCGAAGCACAACCAATGAATTTACATAAACTTAACATGAGCCTGCATAAAGAATTAGTAACCCATCTCCGACTGCTAGCATAAACGAATTAGCTTAAACATGTTAATAACATATTGTAATAAACACATCCAAAATAACGTCATAAACATGTTTCTAACGGCACGTTTGCATGTGAAATTATTTAGCAAACAACAGAATGACTGATACACACAGGCGTTGAACTGCAGGAGTTACACACAGTTTGATTCAGCATTTCTCAGAAAGTTCGCTCTTTTCTCCTCTCAGCTACACTGGAACCGATGTTTGGTTCTAGTGCGTGTGGAGCGCCAAAATAAAAGCATGAGTTTCAAAATAAGAGTCTGTATGTATAAATGAACTAAGACTTGCTTGAAAGGCAGAACGGCATTAGCGTTATTTAAAGAATGCGTTAATGCGGTAATAACACGTGAACTTGCCCAGCCCTATTAAATATGGTGGGGGGGGGGTGACGACAGATCTGCCTTGGCGGAGGTCTGCGTTCTCTGAGTGCTCTTCTAGTTCAATTCTAGTTTTGGTCATTTCGTTAGTTTTCGTTCATGATAACGTTGGTGTGAAGGCCTCCTGTTCTTCCTGAACTCAACCACCACAGACTTATTTGACTAAATCTGTCCAAAATGATCCAAAATTTGGTCAATTCACAAGAACATGTTCACTACGGAACTTCTGAAATGAGTCCAAATGGGTCAGAACTGATGACCAATGGCATTTTACCTAAATTATTGACGTGTAAATATTTTCATAATTCAATGGGTTTTTTGCACTAAAACAAAGAATAAAATTTTGAGTCAGTTTTTATTGGTTATGATGATATTATTTCATCACTATTAACCCTGGTGTCCTTTTTCTCCACTCCCCTCTGGGGGCGTGGCTTCTGTTTCAGTCATAGCTGCCTGGACCGGATCTGAGGTGACTCCTCTGGGCCCTGTCCTGACCTGTGACCCCAGACCGCCTCCCCCACCCTCACCTGTCTGGATGGAGCTCCTCCCCCACCCTCACCTGTCTGGATGGAGCTCCTCCCCCACCCTCACCTGTCTGGATGGAGCTCCTCCCCCTTGTGTCTTTTTGTTGTTGTTGACTCAATCTTGTTGTGGTAAAGGGCTCTACAAATGAAACTGAACTGAATATTTGACTTGAACCTGAACTAAAATGTTAATACCTTCATTGTAATGTTTGGAAGTCCATCCCATTGGACCCTTTGGCGGACCAGTTTTGGCCCACGGCCCGCATGTTTGACACCCCTGCTCTTGGTGTTTCCGTGCTCTGGTTCAGGTGAAGATGGAACATGTTTATTCAAGCCGTTACGCAATGAAAAAACAGCAGATGTAGATGATAATCGGAGTTTTCTTCACCCACTCAACGCACAAACAACACAAGGTTCCCAAACTTTCAGAGCCTGAGGTCATTTCACCGTCTCCTCTGCATCCAAATGCACGGAACCACTTCATCTTTCATTATCTGACAGACAGAACACATGGTTTACATATCGGCGGACACACTGGTTCAGTCCAGATGCAAAGCCGCCATCTTGTTCCAGTCGTAGATAACAGTGCAGTTAAATTACGGCGCTCATACATATGGTGATACTTCTGTTGCCGCTCAGATAAACGAATGCAAAGAGAATCAGTAAAAGGTCCGATGTGCGTTCGCTCCAGGCCCGACGCCGCTGTTGGACTCATGGGTATTTATCATCTCCGGCTCTTATCGGTGCTGATGTAAACACAGCATCTACGTGGACCCGCCATTTTTCACCCTGTTTCCAAAGCGATCGCAGGATATGGATGCATAAATATTCAGCTGGGAACGTTAGAGTCCGAAACAACAGGAGTTCAGTTCTGCATCTGATCTGCATCTATCTATCTATCTATCTATCACATCGTAAACCAAACCACCTTCTCCCAAGTGAGTAACAAAATGCACCTTGACACTTTTTAGCATTTAACATTTGACCTAGCACTAAAAATTATAATGTATATTAACTAATGTTGCCAGTAGTCTGGCGTCAGTAGCGATCCGTGTCGCTTGTACTTTGTGGAAGGCTCATTTCCCTTTTCTCTATCTCCTGAATCTTTGCAAACTTTCATATGAGTGTTCAGGATGTTTGTCTTGTTCTATTCTATATGAGACTGATGTAGAATCAGTCTGGTGAGGAGTGTTTTGTATGAAATGTGTGGTGTGGTGGCAAAGACTAGTGGAAACACTGGTAGTAGACGCTCATGCTGGATCTGTCAACCCCTAGTCTGGGTGGAGGTGGAAAAGATACCACACTCTACAGTATTTGGATGTGATTGCAGTACCAGTTTTGGCCACGATCAGAAACAATAATATTTGAGCATTGAGACCTGATGGATCAAATATGATACAAAATTGAAACTCATACATGGAGATTGATGTTTGAAAAAAATAAATAAATAAATTGAGCGTTGTTCAGAAGGACCAATAATGGCTCCAGTTTCAAAGAACTGGAATTTTCTGTCAATGATTTACTGGTTCAGGCTTTACAGGGTTAACATGAGAGCAGATGCTACACTGTGGTAAATATGGACCCACCCCAACTTTTTAGCAACAAGTTGCTGCCATCGAACTTAAACTTATATTATTTTTTTCTTTTTTTTTTCAGTGTATTTGATACGTTTTTATGTTGCAGAGTGAATAAAATATGGGTTTATAAGATTTGAATATCACTGAATTCAGTTTTATTTACATTTTGTTCAGCGTCCCAACTTTTTTTTTGTAATTGTGTTTGTAATAAAAAAGAATGAAACCGTTTTCTGGGAGTGGTTGTAAATGTTGACTTTAGCAAACCTGTGTTAAATGTAGAGAAGAGGGAACACAAGCCAAAAAAATAGAGGTTTTATTGTCAGTAAATGAGGAAGTTATCATGTATTTATGTAAATATGAGTCATTAGTTGACGTTTTTTCTGCGTCTGGAGTTTGGGGAAAAGTTTGGGAACCACAGCTTTAAAACAAACTTTGAGCTTCAAGCGGAAAGTAAGAAGAGTTTAACATGTCCTCACAGAGATAGAAGAACACACACACACACAAACGCTTTGTTGTTCAGGTCCTGCCAACCGACACCAGATGTACAACACACACACACACACAGAGCGACAAACGCACACAGACACACACGGTGACACAACGACACTGTCGACATCCCCACAGTCGAACACCATCTGCATGACCATATGTCAGCCGCAACTCTGCACTCGCACAAAGACGCACAATTGCACACACACTGCCCACGGATAACTACACAACTCTTACAACACACACACACACAGACACACACACACACAGACACACACTCCCTCCCGAGGCCAGGTGTAAACAAGCTTGTCTCCCAGCAGATGTGTTTTCTGTCATTCTGCATATTGTTCCACTAGACCGGCTGGGTGTGTGTGTCTGTGTGTGTGTGTCTGTGTGTGTCTGCGAGTGTGCGACGTCGAAACTCTGACAGCCTGATGCCTCCAAGACGCACACAGGCTCACAGAAATACACACAGGCACACACAGATGCACAAAAATACACACAAATACACACAGACACATGCATAGACACACATATATACACACAGTTGCATAAAGATACACACAGGCTCAGAGAAATACACACTGACACACAATTATACACACAAATACACACAGACGCATGCATAGACACACATATGCACACAGTCGCACAAAGATACACACAGACACACACAAATACACACAGACACATGCATAGACACACACACATATACACACAGTTGCACAAAGATACACACTGACTCACAGAAATACACACTGACACACAATTATACACACAAATACAAACAGATGCATGCATAGACACACATATGTACACACAGTTGCACAAAGATACACACAAAGACACACAAAAATGCACGGACACAAATACACAGACACACATTGTTCACACAAATACACACATAGACTCACACACAGTCTCACATAGACAAACACACAAATACACACACACACACACACACACACACACACACACACACACACACACACACACACACAGGAGCAGTGATGCTGAGCAGACTCTGACAGTAGAAGAAGCTGCAGGTTTTTTTTTTTCTTCTTCTTCTGGAACTGAACTCACATCTTCAGGCCAAAAACTGGATTCACACACTGAGACTGACAACTACACACACCTACACACAACTACACACACCTATACACAGCTACACAAACAGACACACACAGACACTAACATCTAAACCAAGGGTGTCAAACTCATTTTAGTTCAGGTTCCACATTCAGTTCAATATGATCCTAAACAGGTCGCATCAGAAAAATACTGACATGATCACTGATGAATAAATAATGACATAATCACCTGTAAATAATGACATAATCACCTGTAAATGATGACATAATCACCTGTAAATGATGACATAATCACCTGTAAATGATGACATAATCACCTGTAAATGATGACATAATCACCTGTAAATGATGACATAATCACCTGTAAATGATGACATAATCACCTGTAAATAATGACATAATCACCTCTAAATAATGACATAATCACTTATAAATAATGACATAATCACCTGTAAATAATGACATAATCACCTCTAAATACTGACATAATCACCTCTAAATAATGACATAATCACTTATAAATAATGACATAATCACCTGTAAATAATGACATAATCACCTGCAAATAATGACATAATCACCTGTAAATGATGACATAATCACCTGTAAATAATGACATAATCACCTCTAAATATTGACATAATCTCCTTTAAATAATGACATTATCACCTCCAAATGATGACATAGTCACCTGTAAATGATATTATCACCTCTAAATAATGACATAATCACCTGTAAATAATGACATAATCACCTGTAAATGATGACATAATCACCTGTAAATAATGACATAATCACCTCTAAATGATGACATAATCACCTGTAAATAATGACATAATCACCTCTAAATAATGACATAATCACTTATAAATAATGACATAATCACCTGTAAATGATGACATAATCACCTCTAAATGATGACATAATCACCTCTAAATAATGACATAATCACCTTTAAATAATGACATAATCACTTATAAATAATGACATTATCACCTCCAAATGATGACATAATCACCTGTAACTGATATTATCACCTCTAAATAATGACATAATCACCTGTAAATAATGACATAATCACCTGTAAATGATGACATAATCACCTGTAAATAATGACATAATCACCTCTAAATGATGACATAATCACCTGTAAATAATGACATAATCACCTGTAAATAATGACATAATCACCTCTAAATAATGACATAATCACCTGTAAATAATGACACAATCACCTGCAAATAATGACATAATCACCTCTAAATAATGACATAATCACCTCTAAATAATGACATAATCACCTGTAAATAATGACACAATCACCTGCAAATAATGACATAATCACCTCTAAATAATGACATAATCACCTGTAAATAATGACATAATCACCTGTAAATAATGACATAATCACCTGTAAATAATGACATTATCACCTGTAAATGATGACATAATCACCTGTAAATGATGACATAATCACCTCCAAATGATGACATAATCACCTGTAAATGATATTATCACCTCTAAATAATGACATAATCACCTGTAAATGATGACATAATCACCTGTAAATGATGACATAATCACCTCTAAATGATGACATAATCACCTGTAAATGATGACATAATCACCTGTAAATACTGACATAATCACCTGTAAATACTGACATAATCACCTGTAAATGATGACATAATCACCTGTAAATAATGACATAATCACTTATAAATGATGACATAATCACCTGTAAATGATGACATAATCACTGATAAATAATGAGACTTGAACAACCTGAAATTTCCTAAGAAAAATAAGTGCAATTTTAAAAATAATTTACTTTTTACAATAACACAAAGAAAAATTCGTAGTTGTCTTGAAACTCACAGCAAAAAATAAGCAGAGCAACGATAACTCGTAAGTTAGTGGACTCGAAAGTCAAGGTACCACTGTACCTATGTTCCCCAGTACCTATGTTCCCTTTTACACAGTACCTATGTTCCCTTTTACACAGTACCTGTGTTCCTTTTTACACAGTACCTATGTTCCCTTTTACACAGTACCTGTGTTCCCTTTTACACAGTACCTATGTTCCCTTTTACACAGTACCTATGTTCCCTTTTACACAGTACCTGTGTTCCCTTTTACACAGTACCTATGTTCCCTTTTACACAGTACCTATGTTCCCTTTTACACAGTACCTGTGTTCCCTTTTACACAGTACCTGTGTTCCCTTTTACACAGTACCTGTGTTCCTTTTTACACAGTACCTATGTTCCCTTTTACACAGTACCTGTGTTCCCTTTTACACAGTACCTGTGTTCCCTTTTACACAGTACCTATGTTCCCTTTTACACAGTACCTGTGTTCCCTTTTACACAGTACCTATGTTCCCTTTTACACAGTACCTGTGTTCCCTTTTACACAGTACCTGTGTTCCCTTTTACACAGTACCTGTGTTCCCTTTTACACAGTACCTGTGTTCCCCAGTCCAACACATACTGACAGTCAATAGGAACTTTGAGGTATAAATGTACGCATATTTCTACTTGTAGGGGGGTGTAATTACCTCCACCATAGGTATTGTGATCACTTTGCTTTGTGTGTTTGTTTGTTTGTTTGTGTGTTTGTTTGTTTGTTTGTGTGTTTGTGTGTTTGTTTGTTTGTTTGTTAGCAGGATAACTCAAAAAGTTATGGACAGATTTTCATGAAATTCTCAGGAAATGTCGATACTGGCACAAGGAAGAAATGATTACATTTTGGTGGTGATCGTTGGGGGGGGGGGTCAGATCTGTGTTGGCGGAGGTCTGCGCTCTCAGTGCTGTCCTTGTTCTTCATTTCTTGCTGCCTTAGTGCTGGGGTCGTTCAGATAATGATGAGCTGTCATGTTGTCATGGTTCATTGCACATGGGTTGGTCTCTTTGCAAAAGTGGACCGAACACACAGAGTCATACTCAGTGGGTATCTGCACAGTTTGAGGACTGGTTTTGAAGGCCTATATAAAGGCCCAAAAAAGGCCACCACTGTTAGTCCAGTGAACGCATCACGCCAGGTCTATCACCTGAACAACGTCTCCGGGTTGGCGCTGGGTATGGTGGAGGCCGCTTTGAGCTCCAGTCATACAGCCAGGCCGACGGATGGGCTGGTCCCAACCCACAGTCACAAACCTGGGTGAACACCACAGGCTCCGGAGACCAGAGACCGCCTCCAGGCCATACCCAGTATGAACTGGTGTGACTGTGTTTGGCAGGGGCCATTTTCTTCTGTTAAGTTTTTTGTTTTGAGATTATTCTTGAAACGTTAGATTTTTGTGTCTGTATGCCAATATCCTAAACAAATGGTTCAGATGAAAAAAATTCCAGTTTAGGGTTTCAAAATAAAAATTATATCAAAAAATATGGTCTCAAAGTTTCCATTGACTGTGAGTGTAGATAATATGGATGTAGTTCCATATGTAGGAACGAAGGCCTACGGAACATAAGTGCAGGCAGTGGTGTTGGACTGGTGTCACCGAGGGTTAGGGGTTAGGGACTGGGGAACATAGGTACCAGGGACACTGGGACTGGGGAACATAGGTACCAGGGACACTGGGACTGGGGAACATAGGTACCAGGGACACTGGGACTGGGGAACATAGGTACCAGGGACACTGGGACTGGGGAACATACGTACCAGGGACACTGGGACTGGGGAACATAGGTACCAGGGACACTGGGACTGGGGAACATAGGTACCAGGGACACTGGGACTGGGGAACATAGGTACCAGGGACACTGGGACTGGGGAACATAGGTACCAGGGACACTGGGACTGGGGAACATAGGTACCAGGGACACTGGGACTGGGGAACATAGGTACCAGGGACACTGGGACTGGGGAACATACGTACCAGGGACACTGGGACTGGGGAACATAGGTACCAGGGACACTGGGACTGGGGAACATACGTACCAGGGACACTGGGACTGGGGAACATAGGTACCAGGGACACTGGGACTAGGGAACATAGGTACCAGGGACACTGGGACTGGGGAACATAGGTACCAGGGACACTGGGACTAGGGAACATAGGTACCAGGGACACTGGGACTGGGGAACATAGGTACCAGGGACACTGGGACTGGGGAACATAGGTACCAGGGACACTGGGACTGGGGAACATAGGTACCAGGGACACTGGGACTGGGGGACATAGGTACCAGGGACACTGGGACTGGGGAACATAGGTACCAGGGACACTGGGACTGGGGAACATACGTACCAGGGACACTGGACTGGGGAACATAGGTACCAGGGACACTGGGACTGGGGAACATACGTACCAGGGACACTGGGACTGGGGAACATAGGTACCAGGGACACTGGGACTGGGGAACATACGTACCAGGGACACTGGGACTGGGGAACATAGGTACCAGGGACACTGGGACTGGGGAACATAGGTACCAGGGACACTGGGACTGGGGAACATAGGTACCAGGGACACTGGGACTAGGGAACATAGGTACCAGGGACACTGGGACTGGGGAACATAGGTACCAGGGACACTGGGACTGGGGAACATAGGTTCTGAAGAACATAGGTACTGGGGAACATAGGTACCCTCCCGTTATGCCAAAGTAAACCAGATGTTAGACCTTATTTTTCAGCAGACCACAGTTCACTCCAGGACCCTGACCTGGTCCTCAGGTCCATCACCTGCTGGGTCTCTTGATGGGGGTCTGGGCTCCTGAACCACCACCTCCTGACACTTTAATGTTGAATCACTGTCCTCCTGGTGGGGTTACTTCAGTCCAGGTGGACCGCCTCCTCTGGTGGGTGGTCCTCCTGGACTGCAGGGTGCTCTTACTGTGACTCAGCAGCTCCATTAGTTTTCTAATTCCAGACTGAAATGAGCTGTTTGGGTCTCAGTCGCTGCAAATGATACAAATCAAGTGGAGTTTTAATTATGTAGGAAATGCAGGTGGTGGAAGTATTCAGGTGGAATTAATACGAAGTTGGCGGCCGTCGAAGTCCAATTAAAGACCAGCTTATAACAGAATCTGTAAATGATTTATGTTCTCGATATGAAAGAACTCATTATTCTAATGTCAAACTGTGAATAATAATTCATGTGATTTAGAATCTATTCAGAAACACATACGATGTGAAACCTTAATGCTGGTTGTTTGGTAAAAGAGACCGTTATCTGAAGAAAGACCAAGGAAGTGAACTCAGACCTCATGGACTCAAGTTCATCTGGAACGTTTTAGTTTAGGATCATCTGCTGAGGTTTAAATATGCGTGTTTTATTTACAAGGGGTTGTTTATTTTCAGGTTTTCTAGATCCTCTTTAGGTTATTTCCAGGTTTTTGTCGTTCCACGCAGTCCAGGTATTTGTTGTTCTTCTAGGTCCAGGTTTTTGTCGTCCTTAATGGTCCAGGTGGTCCAGGTTTTTGTCTTTCTTCTTGGTCCAGATCTTTGTTGTTCATCTTGGTCCAGATGTTTGTGGTTCTTCATGGTCCAGGTGGTCCAGGTCTTTGCCGTTCTTCATGGTCCAGGTTTTTGTCATTCCTCGTGGTCTTTATTTCCGATGTCGGTCTGAAAACGTGAACATCTGGCTTTCTTCTCCGTCTGTGTTTGCATTATCCCGTCTACATCTGACGTAGGATCAGCCGGGACTCAAACTCATGGGGGAACATCTTAGACTGGATCCTCCGAAATAGGCCCGACGCCGCATGGAGCAGCGAAGCAGAGCATGCTGGGAGCGGGGATTCAGCCGAGCCCCGAGCTGTCAATCACGGTGGTTTTATCCACAGGGCGGACGACACGCCGGCACTTTGCATTTGTACATTTATATTCACAAACGCACAGCAGCTGCAGCACAAACACACAAGGAACGACTGCGAACAGACACACAACCTGCAGCGAGCGAGCGAGCGAGGCGGATCCGTCCTCCAGAGACTTCCACAGACCAGGGAACACTTTGGAAAGTTTTAACACTGTTTATTTTTTGACATTTCTGGGACATTTTTGTCACTGAGGCTGAATACGACTCACATCTCCAGTTCCTGGTGGGGACTCTATATTTTTAATTCCCGAAGCTCCTGATTCTAAAAGCTTCTGCACACGAAGATGTTCACTGAGATTCTGATGCAAAAATGTGAAAACAGTGGACACACGTCTGGAGAGTCTGCAGCGGATTCATCTGAAAAACACTGGGTTTCTTCTTCTGTTGGTGTTCGACGACAGCGTTCGTCACATTCACTTCAGGGTCAGTCTGACTGAACGTCACATACGGGACAGCAGGTCCTGAGGCACAAAGAGGACTTTTTTGGGTGAAATCGGACTTTTTTGGTGTGCTTGTTTACATTCCACATGAAATGTGACTTTGTGTGTTGAGTGAGTTTTGAGTCTGAACTGAATGCGACCCTGAAGTGACCTGACATAATACGTGACCACGCAGACACACACTGTGTTTACAGAACTAACACTCCTAGGACGCAGAACTGTGACGTTTGAAGCAGTGTGAAGGGAAATTCTTCAGCTTTTAACGTCCAATTTTGTTACAGTCGGAGAAAAACAGAGATGTTCATGGAATTAGACGCAGAAGGAACTGAACTTAGACCACGTTCACACAGCAGGTGTCTATGCACAACTTGGATTTTTTGATGAAATTCAATGTTTTTGTGTGTTCCTTCATATTCCACATTAAATGCGGCTTCTACCAGTTTTGAGTCTGAACTGAATGTGACCCTGAAGTGACCCACATGCACTAAAGAGGTCCTGAAGTGACCCACATGCACTAAAGAGGTCCTGAAGTGACCCACATGCACTAAAGAGGTTCTGATGGAATACGTGACCACGCAGACACACACTGGGTTTACAGAAGTAACAATCCTGGGATGCAGAATTGTGACGTTTGTTGCATTTCAATGATGTAAAGATCAGATAAATGCGACCTGGCCGTTCAGACTGAAGTCACATTGGAAAATATCAGATATCAGATTTAGGACCACATCTGAAAATGGTCTGGTCTGAAAGTGGTCTGGGTCAGATTTAGGACCACACATGAAAGTGGTCTGGGTCAGATTTAGGACCACACATGAAAGTGGTCTGGGTCAGATTAGTGCTGTTCAAACTGTCTTTAACAGATCAGATCCAGGTCACATATGGGAGAAAAAATCAGAATTGGGCCACATTTACCTGCAGTGTGAACGGAGCCTGTGTTCAGTCTAACTATAGAAGTGGGCGGGACTTTCACTGGAGGAGAACTCAACTTATCCAATCAAAGTCCATATATGACTTCTATCAGTGATCAATAGGAACTTTATTGATGTCTGCAACTATTTACATGTTATAAACCATCAAAATATGGACCATTAGAAGGAAAGGAACAGGTTTAATGTCTAAAAAATTCATCAAAAATTCAAAAGTCTAAATTTCTCAAAACTGTGAACAGACTTTGTAGACATTGTCCAAAGGAAGATACAAATAAAATTTGAAATTAATCCGACCATTAGTTTCAGAGAAGATCATTGAAATTTGCAAAAGAGGTCCAGATATAATATGTGACCATGCAGACACACACTGGGTTTACAGAAGTAACACTCCTGGGACGCAGAATTGTGACGTTTGTCGCATTTCAATGACATAAAGATCAGATAAATGTGACCTGGCCATTCAGACTGAAGTCGCATTAGAAAATATCAGATACATATCAGATTTAGGACCACATCTGAAGGTGGTCTGGGTCAGGTTTAGGACCACATCTGAAAGTGGTCTGGGTCAGATTAGTGCTGTTCAGACTGTCTGTAACAGATCAGATCCAGGTCACATATGGGGGAAAAATCGGATTTGGGCCACATTTACCTGCAGTGTGAACGGAGCTTAAGTTTAGCTTTTATCACTGGGTCTAGAAAGGTAGCAAAGAGCCAGATACCCCCCACCCCTCCAAAAAAAAAAAAAAAAAAAAAAAACAGTTTCATGGAAAGACCCGTATGTATAAAAACAACTTATTGCGGTCCTGGAACCACCACCGCTCCCAGTGCACCAGTGTACCAGTGCACCAGTGTACCAGTGCACCAGTGCACCAGTGTACCAGTGCACCAGTGTACCAGTACCAGTGCACCAGTGCACCAGTGTACCAGTGTACCAGTGTACCAGTACCAGTGCACCAGTGTACCAGTGCACCAGTGTACCAGTGTACCAGTGTACCAGTGTACCAGTACCAGTGCACCAGTGCACCAGTGTACCAGTGTACCAGTGCACCAGTGTACCAGTGCACCAGTGTACCAGTGTACCAGTGCACCAGTGTACCAGTGTACCAGTGCACCAGTGTACCAGTGTACCAGTGTACCAGTACCAGTGCACCAGTGTACCAGTGCACCAGTGTACCAGTGTACCAGTACCAGTGCACCAGTGTACCAGTGCACCAGTGTACCAGTGTACCAGTGCACCAGTGTACCAGTACCAGTGTACCAGTGTACCAGTGCACCAGTGTACCAGTGTACCAGTGCACCAGTGTACCAGTGCACCAGTGCACCAGTGTACCAGTGCACCAGTGTACCAGTGCACCAGTGCACCAGTGTACCAGTGCACCAGTGTACCAGTGCAACAGTGCACCAGTGTACCAGTGCACCAGCCAAAGTGTATGATTTATTTTAAATATTCATAAAAACTCAACCGTTTTCCAGGATGAAAATGGAGTAAAGGATGTGAAACAGATGTTTGTGTCTCGTAAACGTCCAATGAGACCAGAACCATAAGTGTGAACTGCATCCAAACAGAAAATATATATGAACTTCTACATGTTTCAGATCAGACGTCTGGAGCAAAATGAAACAGGGTAAAAGTTTAGAAGAAGAACTGCAGATTTGGACTTTGTTCTGTTTTTCCTTTTAATTCCAGCTTCATCTGTTTCATCGTGTGAATATAAAAGGTGTCCCTAAAGTCTGGACACATAGGACATGTCTTTAACCCTTTAACCCAGTGGTTCCAACCTTTTTTTGGCTCGTGACCCCATTTTAAAACCCCAAATTTATGGCGACCCCAGACATTCAAAACGGAGACATTTTTTGGCAAATGAAATATTATTTTAATTTAGATGGTCGAATTCTTAAGTTTAATCACATATTAGTCAGTATTAGTTATCCTTCCTTTGTGTCACTAGATTTCTTTTTTTCACTGGTTCGTGTAAAGTTCTCAGGATAGGCGGTCACATCTTGGTCATCATACTAAACTGACAGATTTATGATCACAGGACTTAGGTTTTAGGTCCTTAGGACACATACGATCGTAAACATTAGAGGTAAACAGTCATATGGGGTTTTCCACAGAGCTGAGGCGTCACATCTGCTTGACTTTAGAGTCACATGACACCAGTCCATTTTTGTGATCAGCCCACCTAGCACAAGGGGTCAGCCCAGAGTTTGAAGATCAGGTTACAAGTAGGGATGCACCGATACCACTTTTTTCCAGACCGAGTACGAGTACTTACATTTGAGTACTTGCCGATACCAAGTACTGGTACTAGTCCTTAATAATCCCATCCCAGTTGTTTGTTCCTTTTGTAAATGTGCTTTATTGTCGTTGTCATTAGTTTGACTGGAACAAAGTGCTGCTACTGACATTTAATGTGTTGGAATGAGTGTTTGTCAGTTAATCCACCAGGGGGCGCCGCTCTGAATTAACCATACTGGACAAATACCACGAAGAAGAGGAAAGTTTTTTGAGAAGAAGAAGAAGAAAGTCAGTAAAAACAAACACAGACGACAGAGGGAACACTAATGTGATACTAATATTGCAGCATTTTCTCTGGTAAGGTTTAAAAGTGAAGCTTCATAGTTTATAGTTTAGTTTATTTGAAAGGGGACAATGCAATTTCATAAAACACATGGTTACACATGGTTTTAAAAAGCCAGAATTAGCCAGAAGGCTAGTTTTCATCTGTAGTCCCCTGGCCAAGTTTTAAAAAGGCAGTAAAAAAAAACATTTACAGGAGAAAGACATGGTGGACACTTGACAGGGCACTAATGTAACAAGTAACATGTACATAACAGACTGTTAAAGGAGCACAAAACACACAATACATGTACAATATAATGCAAGACACATACTCAAACACTTACTGTACAATTAAAAGAGAACAAGACATCACAACATGTCACGACAACATTTGATCACAACATTAAAACATCCCAACAGGCTTGTCTTTCAGTGTTGGCAGCTGTAGGTGTTGATAAGCCACATTTTCAGGTTTTTTGTGAAGGTCTTGTATGTTGTAAGCAGCTGAACCTCCTCAGATACTGAGTTCCACACACTAGTACTCCTCACTGACCAGGCCGACTGACTGACAGAGCAGATTCAGCAGGAAGAGAAAAGAGACATGAGCCACAAGTTTGGTTTTCACTTCTGCTGGCGGCGGTCCACACCGCTCCGTACTCCCGCTGGTATTCTCCGTCTGGGTACTCATCCACCAGCACCTGGAAAACAGATGGAACGTACGCAGAGGACGGACAGAACGCTGCGTCCGTATCTGTCTGTGTCTGGAACGGTACTGTCAGCCAGCGTTACTTTTATCACCGTCATTTGTTTGGAAAACTCTCCACATTCTTCACAGTCACACACATTATTCCTCCTCCTCGTACCTGCTGAACTGAACTGGGAATGTCACACGGCCGTAAGTGGTATCGGTGCAGTTGTATCGGATATCTTTTACGAGTACAAGTACATTACAGTACAAGTACATTACAAGTACATTACAGTACAAGTACATTACAGTACAAGTACATTACAGTACGAGTACATTACAGTTTTAGCACATGTGGTGACAGGTCTTTTAAAGCTGTGGCACCACGTCTATGGAATGACCTGCCTCTACACCTACGGTCCATGGACTCTGTACAGAGCTTTAAAAACACCTCCAAACCCTCCTGTTCAAACAGGCTTTTTAGTCTCCCACCTGACCCAGGACCACCACAGACTGATTACACTCTATGTATTCATCATAAAGTACTCCATGTGCCCCCCCCCCCCCCCAGTCTCTCTATATCTCTGTCGCTCTCTCTTTTCTCCTCCTTTACTCTCTCTCTTTAACCCCAGCTGGTCCTGTCAGACGTCCTTCCTCCTCAGTCTGGCTCTGCTCCAGGTTTCTGCTGTTAAAGGGAGTTTTTCCTTCCACTGTCACCAATCACAAGTGTTTGCTCCTGGAGGATTCTGTTGGGTCTCTGTAAACTGGATTTGATTCTGATTTGAATTGATAAAGCACTTTGTGACTCTGTCTGTGAAAAGTGCTCTATGAATAAAATTTATTTACTTACTTACACTGAGTATCAAAGCCGATACCTGATATTGGTATCGGTATCGGAGCATCCCCAGTTACAAGGATTATAAAAGTCCTGACCAGAGCAAACGGGATATTAGATCAAAAATCACTTCAGATTCTGTATAGTTCATTGATCTTATTTAAGTGACTGTTTGGAGGTATGGGGAAATACATGTACACGTTCATTACACAGACTTTTCTACTGCAAAAAAGAGCAAGAAGAATCGTTCACAATGTTGGTTTTGGTGAACACACAAATCCACTATTTTTCCAATATAAAACTGTAAAACTCATTGACCTTGTGGAATATAAAACTATTCAAATAATGTATAAACCACAGACTAACTTTAACTGCTGGGCAATATTCAAGAAATGTTTTGTGAAAGAGAGGGAGGCTAGGATTTAAGGGAAAGTTAAATTTAAAGATTCATAAAGTACGCACTATGTTAAAAAGTTTCTGTATGACCATCTGTGGAGTGAAACTGTGGAACAAATTGTGTGTGGAGATAAAACAAATATCAAACATAATTCAATTTAGAAAAAGATATTAAAAAATGATTCTTGAGAGGTCCAGTATTTAATAATGACAGGGAGGCCTGTTTGTTTATGGATGATGTTGAACTGATAAATCTGCTGTAATTATGGAAGAAAAGTGTTGAATTGTTGAGTCTGTTTGTACGACTGTACTGACATGAACATATTGTTGTGTGTAATTCAGTTACTGCAGTATGTATTTGTTGTGGTTCGAAGCCAAAATTAGGAAAATAATATTGTTTGATTCATGTATCAAGTTAGTGGTAAAGGTGTAAAAGCACTGAGGGGTTGGATTAAATACGTTCAGACTTCCTCCTACTCCTTTTGCAATATTCAGACTTGTACGTGCTGAAGATAGATTCTGTCCATGTAAATGTTTTATTTTGTTTATTTTATTTTATTTTATTTTGTTTCCTTGCATGTTTGAAATAAATAAATCAAATCAAAGTGACGTGCATTGGAATGTCTGGATGCAGTTCTCTGTTTGGGGTGTGGATCCTCAGCTGAGTTATATTTTGTTTGTGATCACATCAAGTCAATAACACTGGTCTACAATTTTTTAGAAATGATTTGCTTCAGACATTAAATGTGCTAAATGTTACGTATTTTAATAAGATTAATTGGAGAATAAATGACAAAAGTGCCGGTTTGCTGATGTTTTCAAGGTATGTGATGAAGTGTTATTACACATATATATTGGTTTATATACATTTCTATAACAGTTTTGTAAATCTTCCACTAAACAGAACCTGTAAAGTGAATGTATTCTAATGTGCAGACAGTGTTTTGAAGTAGATCTTGTAGCTCTGAGACAAATATTCCTTTTGAGTCAAACCCATTCTCTTGTTAATTCTTGAATTTCACATTTTGACCCAAGGCTGTATCTTGGAAAGTTCAGCCAACCAGCATTTTTGACTTGAATTTTCTTTATCAGTGACTCTCATGTGGTAAAATTTCATTACTTTTATTCTGGAAGCATTTTCCTTGTAGACTAGTGTAATAAATTTATAAAAATGAGACCTAAAAGAATCTGGACTTATTCTTGGGGCTTCCAACAAAAGAACACGTTAACACTAAAATTAATTTGTTTTTGATCATGTCATCGTTTGCTATAGTATGTTTCAAATACAGGTTAATTTTAGATGACATTTAGTCTATATAATGTATAATATTCTGGACGGAGGCAGTAAATCCAGGTGTAGATTACTGCACAAAGGGAGAACTGGATTTTCCTTGGTCAGGATCTGTCCGGTCAGTCCAGCTGTGATTTACAAGGAGGACAATTAATACTGAACAAACAAGAACTGAAACTATGAACTATGAAAGAGCTGCAGCATCTGAAACTGACCACAATGAACATTTGACAGATAAACAGAACCACAGTGCTGCAGTTTCACAACCACAGTTTGTCTGTTATGGACTGGGATCGTCTCTGTCAACTCACCATATATTTTTTATTAGTAAGTTTTTTATTTTTATTTTTATCAACTACTAGAAATTTCAGGTGACCCCATTTGAGTTCCATGCGACCCCACGTGGGTTCCCGACCCCAAGGTTGAAAAACACTGCTTTAACCCCTGACATGTCTGTGCTGAGCGTTCTGAATATATTTAATTTAAATATTCATAAACATTCAACTGTTCGCTCAAGAGGAACAAATTCAAAGCGTGCTGATAGAATCGACCTTGTGCTTTCCATAGACATCTGAGCATGCTCAGTTCACCCCCCACTGCCTGTGGAATGGGGGGTAAAAAACAAACAAACAAAAAAAAAAACAGAGCAGTGAGTGAGACGATTTTATGCTGTAATTCCAGACACACAAGAATACAGTCATAAAATGGTCCAATCCTAATAGAATAAAACAGAAGTCTGACAGGATGCTCTGTTTTATTTTTTTATTTTTTGTAATAGTTAACAAGACAATGTGGACAGAAAAACAACAACACATAAACAAAGGGAAACTCAAAGAAATAAACAAACAAACAAACAAACCAAAACAACAACAATGACAGAGTATTGACAAACAACAACAACAACGTCATATTACAAAGAAAAAGATCATAAATGTAAATAGCAACTAAACCATATAGCTTGGTTAGGGGTGAAAGGGAAAAGGGGAAGAGGGGGGTGTGAATGAAAGTGAGAAAGAGAGAGGGGGGAGTGAGGGGGGAAATAAGAATTGTTGTAATAATACAAAAATATTTAATAATACCAGTAGCCTAATTTGCTAGAATTATTGTGGATGCTCTGTTTTAGACGACTGCCCATCACTGGTGCATGATGGGAACGTTTGACATGGATGTGGAGGTCCTGTTGCCATGGTGACGTCCTGGACTCTGGGTCTTTTTGACCTACATGACATTCTCTATTAACATGATGATGATGATGTCCTTTTAAAGTTGTGTCTTTGCAGCAGTGACTCAGTACAAAGGCTGTTGGATTTTTTATTTTCTCAGAACAAACAGAACCATCTGTCAAAGAAATGGGTTGGATTTCAGACTCCGGTTGTGATTAGATTTGAGGTTTTTTAGCCTGAAATGACCACCTGCTGTTCAGAACTGAACTGTTTTTTGTTTTGTTTTGGTACGACATGAAGTCAGAGGTTTAAAAAAAAAAAAAAGTGTTGTTTTCTAGAAGGTAAAACAGGAACAGTCCAGGTGTTTAGTTTGATTCCAGTCTTACATCATAATCCAGGTTCAACAGATTCACAAAGAAAAAGATAAAATGAAATAAAATAAAATAGAATAAAAATAAACTCCTGAGCTCCATGTTAAAACTAAAGACATTTTTCTGATCTTTTGAGTTGAAGATGAGCTTGGACCTACGTTCAAACCTTCACCTACCTGACTGCAGTAAACGGAGATGGTAGAAGAAATAACAAAGGCAAATGACAATGAGGAATATTCAGTTGGTATTTACACTGATTTACAGAAGGCATTTAATACTATAGATCACAGCATATTATTGAGAAAACTGGGGAAGTATGGGACAGGAGGTGTGGCTTATTCTTGGCTGAAAAGTCACTTAGAAAACAGACAGCAGTATGTACAAATGAACAATACTATGTCACAATACAGGCTGCTCACCTGTGGCATACCCCAAGGATCAGTGATTGGTCCAAAACTTTTTCTGCTCTATATTCATGATATTTGTAACGTCACTGAATTATTAAAATTTGTTATTTTCGCGGACGATACAAATATGTTCTGTTCTGGGAAAAATTTAAAGGAACTTCTGTCCACGGTTGAAAGGTATTTAGAAATTCTTAAAACTTGGTTTGATGTCAGTAGATTATCACTTAACATTAAAAAAACTAAATTTATGGTTTTTGGAAATCAAAAAGAAATTGATGGGGACATTACATTAAAAATATGTGATGCTGAAATTGAAAGAGTGTTTGATACAAAATGTTTAGGGGTTGTTATTGATCACAAATTAACATGGAAACAACATATTAGATAAATAAAAAGAAAGATCGTAAAGTCAATGGCAATCTTGTATAAGTCCAGAAACATACTCAACCATAAGGCACTACATATTTTTTTCTGTTCACTTCTACTTCCTTATACGTCATATTGTGTGGGCGTGTGGGGCTGGACGTATAAAACAACTGTAAGTACGATAGTCCTCCTACAAAAACGACCCATACGTATTATTAATAAGGCCGAATACTATGAACATACTAATGAATTGTTTATGAAATCCCATATTATGAAATTTAAGGATTTGGTTTATTATAAAATAATGCAAATAATATATAAGGCAAAATTAAAGTTCCTCCCTGTCTGTGTACAAAGGTTCTGCTCAACATGAGTCTAAATATGATTTGTGAGATGTTTGTAAATTTGTTGTACTAAAAGCTGGAAAAGAGACTAAAAGCAGATGTATATCTATGGAATGAAGCCAGCGTGGATTTAAGAATGTGGAGCTCATTTTGATATTTAAAACATGGTACGTAGGGCAATTTTTGAAGGATACAACTGTTAAGATCTAATAAGTAATAAGTACATTTATTTTTGACTCTACATTCAAATACCAAAACAGTTTTTATCCAGAGGCGGTGAGACTGATGAACTCCTGCTGAACTTTGAGCCCAGAATGCACTTTTAAATTGGCACTTTACTGCTGAGCACTTTATAAATAATACTTTTTTAAATGTGCTAAGCTAAAGCTAATTATGCTAACTCTTTTATAGCGGAGACCGAGCAGCGGTACCAGCTGTGACTGACCCTCCACAAACTGTATTTTCTGTATGTTCAGAATAAACCCACGCCGCCTCCTTCCATCCTGTGGGACACAACAGAGGAACTACACAACGCAGACGAAAAACAAGCACGCAGATTACACTAACATGCTAACACGCTAACATGCTAACTATCTTCTGTAAAACAGGGTTAGGGTCAGTACTGAACGTACGTCCATGTGGACAATGGACTGTCTTCTGCCGTCTTCACCCACTGGCTGAAAACCAACAGGAAACAGAACTGTACAGACGCAGGTTTGGTTCCTGAAGGTCTCATGGTCTTGATGTTTTTGTTTTGTTTTTTCATTTGAGCAGTTGAATTATGAATGAACAGTGTGTTGTAACAAGTGTTATTGAACATGTACTGAGTAATCCATTACTCCCAACACTGGTCACAGCCTGCTCTTCCCCCCCCTCCTCTTCTTCTCCTCCTCTTCTTCCTTCTCCTCCTCCTCCTCCATCTCCTCTTCCTCCTCCATCTCCTCTTCCTCCTCCTCCTTTCTTCTCCTCCTCTTCCTCCTCTTCCTTCTCTTCTCCTCCTCTTCCTCCTCCTCCTCTTCCATCTCCTCTTCCTCCTCCTCCTTTCTTCTCCTCCTCTTCTCCTCCTCCTCTTCCTCCTCTTCCTTCTCTCCTCCTCCTCTTCCTCCTCTTTCTTCTCCTTCTCCTCCTCCATCTCCTCTTCCTCCTCCTCCTTCTCCTCCTCCATCTCCTCTTCCTCCTCCTCTTCCTTCTCTTCCTCCGTCTCCTTTCTTCTCCTCCTCTTCTCCTCCTCTTCCTCCTCTTCTCCTCCTCCTCCTCCATCTCCTCTTCCTCCTCCTCGTCCTCTTCCTCCGTCTCCTTTCTTCTCCTCCTCTTCCTCCTCTTCCTCCTCCTCCTCCTCTGAGGATCAGCGTCGGCTCGTTGCCTTACATGTAAACTGTAAATGTAATTTGTCGCATTAAACTTTCATGTGCTTTTCCTTCCATGTGGTCTCTTCATCCTCCTCCTCCTCCTCCTCTTCCTCCTCCTCCTCTTCCTCCTCTGGGCTCCATCTTAATCCGGTTCCGTCGACTCGTCTTTAAACCCCGTCTGACGGTGTTTACCCCCATTAGAGCCCGTTGACAAACTTCTCGCCTCCATCAGGAGTTTTCTTTTCCCTCCTCCCTCGGAAAAACCAATTACCTCCCGCAGCTTTAAAGCCGGCTCGTAATCCCAGAGCCCGGCAGATAGAGGCTTCGCTTTCAGCTACTCAGCGTTATTCAGACACAAGAAGAAGAGGAGGACGGGAAGGAAATGAAGCGATTCAATTAGAGAGGCGAGGACTCAGTCGGGGGTCAGCGAGGCGGCCGGAGTCGGACAACCAGACAAATCTGCCAGCTCGCCGTTAATGGGTTTTCTATTTTGGAGTTGAATTATGCCATCTGTCTGCTCGGCCTCGTTCTGCCACCGTTTGAAGGCTTTTAACTCCCCAATTCTTTGTGGCTCTGATGAGTTTTTTTTTTTTTTCCAGAAACAGAGGCTACTTTCCAGAATCCAAAATGGAGGATTACAGTGTATTCATTATCAGAGAAGAACTGGTTTGTGCTGGAAGTTCTAAGGGTTCAAAGAGGAACCTGAACGCACCATCAATGAGTCGGCAGACGTTCATTATGTCCCAGAAGGATATAAGACGATCAAAGTCACGGAGCGGAATAGTTCACATAGAGTTGAAGTTCAGTCAAAGACTCATAATCCAACTGTCGAACCAGTTCAGTCACAGATTCACATCCACCGTCGTCTGGAAACCAAAACTCCACATTATTCTGAACAATGAAAGAACACACAAACAAACCAAGAGGCTGTAAATGTTAATAATGTGCATTTTTTTTTACAACAACTATACCAAAAATACATCTATATAAGTCGACTTTCCAATTTTAATTTATTCTCTTATGGATAAAAACTCACAAAGAATCAATGTGTTGATAAAAAGTGACAGTATGAAGATGTGTAAATGTCTTTAGTAAAACCTGTAAAACCAAACAACTGTAAACTGAAGAAATGATAAAAACTGTAAAAATGGTAAAATATTTTAAACCTATTAAAAAAACAAAAAAAAGCAAAACCAGTAAAACTCATATCATCTATAAAACTGTGATATCTGTTAAAAAAAAAATAAAAATACATACATAACACATAAAAACTGAAAAAAACTGTAAAACCTCTAGAAATGTTAAAAGCCTAAAGACTTAGAAAGGTTAAAACCTATTTTTTAAAAAATTTATCTGGTTAAAAAAATAAATAAAAATCAAATCTCCAAAAAATGTTTTAAAAAATAAAATAGTTTTAACATATTTTTAGAATAAAAATGGTGAAAACTTGTAAAGCCTGTAAAAGCTGTACCATTAAACCTGAATATCCTGCATGGTTTACGTTTACATTCCATGGTGCATTCACTGTCCACCCTCCTCCCGTTCCTCTGTACGTCATTATCTACCTATTGACCGGCGGTGCGTTCACTGTCCACACTCTTCCCGTTCCTCTTTGCTTTATGATCTCTTTAGAGTCTGGTTTCAACCAACTCGATATGTAAAGTGTCATGAGATAACTGCTGTTATGATTTGGCGCTATGTAAATAAAATTTGATTGATTGATTTACCAGTGGTGCATTCACTGTCCACCCTCCTCTCACTCCTCTGGACTTCATGATCCATCTGTTTACCGGCGATGCATTCACTGTCCACCCAGCGGTGCGTTCACTGCATCCTCCTCTCATTCCTCTGTACTTCAAGTTCCATCTGTTTATCAGCAGTGTATTCACTGTCCACCTGGTGGTGCATTCACTGTCCACCCTCCTCCCATTCCTCAGTACTTCATGATCAATCTGTTTACTGGCGGTGCATTCACAGTCCACCCTCCTCCTGCTCCTCTGAGCTTCATGATCCATCTGTTTACTGGTGGTGCGTTCACTGTCCACCCTTCTCCTGTTCCTCTTTGATTCATGAGCCATTTACAGACGGTGTGTTCACTGTCCACCCTCCTCCCGTTCCTCTGAGCTTCATGATCCATCTGTTTACCGGTGGTGCATTCACTGTCCACGCTCCTCTTGTTCCTCTGTACTTCATGATCCATCTTTTGACCGGCGGTGCGTTCACTGTCCACCCTCCTCCCGTTCCTCTGAGTCGTTTACCGGTGGTGCATTCACTGTCCACCCTCCTCTCATTCCACTGTACTTCATGATCCATCTTTTGACCGGCGGTGCGTTCACTGTCCACCCTTCCCCCCGTTTCTCTGAGCTTCCTTATCCGTCTGTTTCCCGGCGGTGCAGCTGACAGTGAACCTGTCAGGGCGGCAGCTGCTGTCCCAGTGCATGCTGGGAGCGTTTAGCGCGTCTGCTGCGGGCTGATAAACACATCCGTCAGAGCGTTGGTAAATGAGCGGCCTGGGCCTCCGGGGACCCTCAGATCCACTTTATCTGTGGGACTGCGGCGCCGAATGTGTTTAATGTAGCAGAACAGTCGACACCGATACACAAACACACCTGAAATGATGCAACACATGACACGACCCCCGCCCCCCCGCCCCCCCCCCAGATAAAACAGACACATTAAGGTGGAAGTCATTACATCATGAACCCGCTCTTATCTGTGCTCATACATGTGGAAAAAAACACAGAAAACAGGTCAGTGCTCAGCTCCAGAATCACAACAAAAAAAACACGTGGAGGTTTTCCTGATTCTGACACAAGAGCGTTTTCAAACCTGTCACTGGGGGGGGGGGGGGGGGGTCAAACATACGGCCCCTGGGCCAAAACCGACCAATAAACAGTCCAAGCCCTTCAAGACTGGACTGTGCACTGTAAAAAAAAATCTGTAATTTAACAGAATTTTCACAGTTTATTTTACAGATTTTTCCTGTATTTTCAAGATACAGTAAAAAAAAATCAATGAAATGACAAAAACAGACTGTGAGTTTACATGTCAAATGGAAAATAACAAAAAACTATAACTGAATAACCAAAAAAATTTAATTTTTTTAAAGAAATTTTCATTTTTCACAGAAAAGTACAGTTAAAATACATTTGCAAATGTATCATAATTTCACAAATATTTCTTTTCTATATATGAGATTAAAGTGTTATTTTTTTTTACAATATTAAACTTTAAATTAATAAAATGAGATGAAATTACTAATAATTAACCATAAAAGAAGTATTTGTTCTGTCTGTTTAACCAGACTTGTTTGTTAATTGACAAATATCTTGTGTAATTACAGGAGGTTTCACAACAGAACTGTTGAATAAATGTATTTTTGTGAATGTATAACATGTATAAGCACTGATAAACTGTCCACATACAGTTTTTATCAGTGGATTGGACAACTGAGTCTCACTGGAAATTATGAAGTGAAACTACAGACTCTTTACTAATTCCTCTGTTGCCGCATTTCTACTGCGTGGAACCGGTTGGACTCGGCTCGGCTTGTCTCCTGTTGTTGTGCACCTCATTTCCTTTCCCTTCTTACCTTCGGAAACTTGTATTTGGACGTTTGTTGCCCGCACCAGAACCGGAACCGGCCTGGCGTTCTCTCTGCCGCGATATTCACAAACGCCACTGAGTAGCGTATCAAACACATGACATTCCTGTAAATGAGTCACATGCTGTGGACAAATGTTTGAACAGACTGGAGGGATTCCACCTTTAGAAGACATGGAAGCTTTGACAGAGTTCCAGTGGACCTGGTGTGGTCTGTTTGGACCTGGTGTGGTCTGTTTGGACCTGGTGTGGTCTGTTTGGACCTGGTGTGGACTGTTTGGACCTGGTGTGGACTGTTTGGACCTGGTGTGGACTGTTTGGACCTGGTGTGGTCTGTTTAGACCTGGTGTGGTCTGTTTAGACCTGGTGTGGTCTGTTTGGACCTGGTGTAGTCTGTTTGGACCTGGTGTCGTCTGTTTGGACCTGGTGTGGTCTGTTTGGACCTGGTGTGGTCTGTTTGGACCTGGTGTGGTCTGTTTAGACCTGGTGTGGTCTGTTTGGACCTGGTGTGGTCTGTTTGGACCTGGTGTGGTCTGTTTAGACCTGGTGTGGTCTGTTTGGACCTGGTGTGGTCTGTTTGGACCTGGTGTGGTCTGTTTAGACCTGGTGTGGTCTGTTTGGACCTGGTGTGGTCTGTTTAGACCTGGTGTGGTCTGTTTGGACCTGGTGTGGTCTGTTTGGACCTGGTGTGGTCTGTTTGGACCTGGTGTGGTCTGTTTGGACCTGGTGTGGTCTGTTTGGACCGTTTCTGCTTCAACACCATGTTGGCTACGTTCTGACCAAAACAATGCAGCGTACGTGTGACGTCATCGCGCCTGCACAACGAAGGCGGAATTGATAAACAGAATCGTTAAGCAGGCAGGCAAACGATTCCAAGGAATCGAGCTACTGGGAACCAGTTCTCAAAAAGAACCGGTTCTCAAAAAGAACCGGTTCTCGATTCCCATCCCTACTCTCAGCAGTCCTGATATTTTCTGGTAGTTTGTTCCAGATATGCAGAACAGAGAAACTGAACGCTTATTCTCCATGTTTAGTTCTGACTTTGGGAACCCAGAGCAGACCTGCACCAGACCACCTGAGTGGTCTGGATGGTTCAGACTGGACTAGAAGGTCTCTGATGGATTTTGGGCCTAAACCATTCAGTGTTTTATATGAAGCAAGAGAATTTGAAAGTCTGTTCTCTGAGAGACAGGGACCAGTGTAGAGACCTGAGAACTGGACTGATGTGGTCCAGTGTAGAGACCTGAGAACTGGACTGATGTGGTCCAGTGTAGAGACCTGAGAACTGGACTGATGTGGTCCAGTGTAGAGACCTCAGAACCGGACTGATGTGGTCCAGTGTAGAGACCTGAGAACTGGACTGATGTGGTCCAGTGTAGAGACCTGAGAACTGGACTGATGTGGTCCAGTGTAGAGACCTGAGAACTGGACTGATGTGGTCCAGTGTAGAGACCTGAGAACTGGACTGATGTGGTCCAGTGTAGAGACCTCAGAACCGGACTGATGTGGTCCAGTGTAGAGACCTGAGAACTGGACTGATGTGGTCCAGTGTAGAGACCTGAGAACTGGACTGAGGTGGTCCAGTGTACAGTCCTGAGAACTGGACTGATGTGGTCCAGTGTAGAGACCTCAGAACCGGACTGATGTGGTCCAGTGTAGAGACCTGAGAACTGGACTGATGTGGTCCAGTGTAGAGACCTGAGAACTGGACTGAGGTGGTCCAGTGTACAGTCCTGAGAACTGGACTGATGTAGTCCAGTGTAGAGACCTCAGAACCAGACTGATGTGGTCCAGTGTAGAGACCTCAGAACCGGACTGATGTAGTCCAGTGTAGAGACCTCAGAACCGGACTGATGTAGTCCAGTGTAGAGACCTCAGAACTGGACTGAGGTGGTCCAGTGTACAGTCCTGAGAACTGGACTGATGTGGTCCAGTGTAGAGACCTGAGAGCTGGACTGAGGTGGTCCAGTGTACAGTCCTGAGAACTGGACTGATGTGGTCCAGTGTAGAGACCTCAGAACTGGACTGATGTGGTCCAGTGTACAGTCCTGAGAACTGGACTGATGTGGTCCAGTGTAGAGACCTCAGAACTGGACTGATGTGGTCCACTCTCTTGGTCTTAGTGAGGACTGGACCAGCTGCAGTTTTCTGATAGATTTTTTAAGCAGGCCAGAGCAGATCCTGTTCCAGTATCAACTCCACTACAGATAAACGCATGGACTAGTTTTTCCAGGTCCTGCTGCGACATCAGTCCTTTAATCCTAGAAATGTTCTTGAGGTGATACTAAGCTGACTTTGTAATTGTTTGTATGTGGTTTTTAAAATCCAGGTCTGAATCCATGACAACACCCAGACTCCTGGCCTGGTCTGAGGTTTTTTATAAGTCCCTGGACGCTTCTGAATCCGTTGTCTGTGGTCATGTACGGAACGTCAGATACCATGACATAGACTCAGAGTTTTGTGTTTTGAAATCAGAAGTTCTCTCTGGTCAAAAACAAGGACACAAGACAACGACGTATGAAGCTTGGGTTAGAATCAACCAGCGAGAAAACTCCGTCCTCACAGTGAACTGCACCTGTATGGCGGGGTAAATGGCCTACTGTTTGGTGTTGCTGACTTATAGATAACAGTTCACTAATGTAAACAAGGCTTTCCCATAAAATGAAAGAGTAGATCGATAACCTTACCTGACGGACGCCAGCATTTTTGATTCTGTCCTCATTCCAGTCCACACCTTTAATCGCCTGCAGACACAGACACCGTCGGTTGCTTTGAAATGGTCGTGATCCTTTCGGAATCCTATAAAACTTTAATCCTCCAGTGGAAGAGCGATTCGTACAACTGTATACGCAACAACCAGACATGTTGATACTGGGAACAGTTTGTCAAAGTTCGCTAACCAGTTGCTACCTCGTCTTTGTCAGTCAGAACTGCTGGAGAACAGCTCCGCTTCTGTTGCCAAGATGTGAGGTAGGCTGAAAAAGGGTCTGTAGGGAGGCAGGAGTCACAATCAGGTGTGGGTAATCACAGGAGGAACACCAGGTGAAGGCAATGAGGCAATTAGGGAAGACACAGACAAGTCAGACAGAGTGCAGACAGAACAGGAAGACCAACACCTTCACCAAAATAAAACAGGAAAAGACCAAACCAAAAAAACCTAAACTAACTTAACACAAACGCCAGTGCATGACATTTTCATGGTCATGAGATATGACCCGTTTGGATGTTCAGAGGCTTCATAGTTACCATGGAAACACCGTCATCTTCTACAACATTGACTCCCCAGTCAAACCCATGGAGTTGGATCAATGACAGTGGATGGACACACTGGGTTTATGTTCAGTTAATGAGAGATTTTACCGAAAAAGTCACGTTTTTCTTAAGTTTTCGCTGTTTCTGATATGATAACCATCAACTTTAATCTGTGCTTTTATGAACATCTACATGATCAGTGAATTAAATATTAGAAAATACATGATTTACACTGAAAAAAAACACAAAATACAGAGGATAGTATTACAATAAATGGTGATAAATCACTTAAGAAAGGTTAAATATACAGAAAAATTCCATTGGGAACTGCCACAAAAGTAGCAATGGGTCTTTATGGGTTGAGGAAATACAGGGTGTGGCCACAAGGTCGCTGGGGGGGGGGTTAGTGCCCCCTCCAGGGACAAGCTCTGCCCCCCTGTGAAATGCACTGACCATCCAACAAAAACTGAAGGGAAAAATGACTTGCCTTTATATTTGTAGCCAAAGCCTGAGATGAACGGACAGTACCCCCCCACCACCACCACCACCTCCACCCCCGTGCTCTCACATTTTTCTGCCCCCCTCCAAATAAACCAAATGCTCACCTACATATGATATTCAGGTCACACCTCTAAAGATATATTTATGTTTTTATCTCAGATCCTCATGAACAGGACATCTTACAGCGGTACACATGATGTGTCCCAATACTTTTGTCCACATAGTTTAGAAACATCAATATTTGTAATAATAAAAATAAAATAAAAAGGTCAAAACCATCTCAGAGTCATTTTGGAAACAAAGATAAAAATTAGAACCAAACTAACCACTTTAATGATATTTATCCCATAATATAAAACTCTATTCTGACCAAGGTTATTATCGTTAACAAAAACTAACGAAATGACGAAAACTAGAATTGAAAAAACATTTTTGTTCACTGAAATGAATAAAAACTATAATTAAAAGAAAAAAATGGTAACTAACAAACTGTATTGTGTGCTTACAAAACTAAGTAAAACGGATAAAAATTATGGATAAAATTCCCTTTGTTTTCATTTTTGTCGATGTCAGATTGATTTGAAATTGATTTATTTCACTCCATCAGCTTTAGCTAGCGGCACCATACGACACTTCACGATCCGTCACTTGGTTTAGAGTCGGAAACACGTAGACTAAAGCAGCAGAGTCCTGTCAGGGATTTATTTGAATACAACGGTGAAGAAGAGAAAAGAGATGGAAAAAAATAAAATTAAACTAAAACTAAGCATTTAGGGAAAAAAACAAAAACTAATAAAAAAAAAAAGGAAACCTGCTCTAAAAACTAATTAAAACTAACTGAATTAGAGAAAAAAAAGTCAAAATAAATAAAACTAAACTATAATGAAAATTCCAGAACTATTACAACCTTGATTCTGACATTCGTTCTCCTTGTTTGTATCCCAGACCCCTGGTAGAAAACAAACACCTGAATCCAACGTGTCCACATACTTTTGTCCACATATTTTTCATACCCATGCGGTAAATTCTTCTGTGATTGTAAAAAACAGCGTCAACAGTTCGATCTTTTCCTCTAAACTCCTTTTCTTCGGTCTCTGACGTGTTCGAGTCGACATCTAACTTTATTTTCTCAGTAAAGTGAAAATAAAAGCCCAGGTAAACTTCTCTAACAGAGCGTTTCCCTTCACTTAAACCCCTCCCCCCTCCTGGTTCTCCAAACCGCCGCTGCCGCCGTTGGTCGGTTTTGAAGCCGATGCGTCTCGGTTCCGTGTTGGCGTCGGTCTTGACAGTCTGGAGACCGGCTGTCATCCAACTGTCACCCTTCCTCCAAAACGCAAACGACAACGCGTGACAAAGCAACACAGACACGCACTCCCTCCGCCGCCGCCGCGCGACTGTCACAACATATTTATTTGACGCTTCAGTCAAACCAGCGCAGCGTGGAAATCTGGAAGATCAACCCACACCAACGGTTAAAACCACGGTGGAGTCGAAGAGTTTAGAAGAAGAAGAAGGAACAGGAAATGCATCTGAAGAGGTTACGTCAGTTCAGGTTCAGTGCACGTAGATCTGTTTCCCAGCAAGGTTCTGAGAGTTATGGAATGTTCATTATAGTTTAGTTTCATTTACTTCTGACTTTTTTTCTCTAATTACCTCTGCCTGGAGGTATTGTGATCACTTTACTTTGTGTGTTTGTTTGTTTGTTTGTTTGTTTGTTTGTTAGCAACTTTAGTGTAAAACTCTTCCACCCATCTTTCCCAGATCTTCCCCACAGATAGGCCTAGGCCCTGGGACTAACCCAGTACATTTTGGTCCCAGTAGGCCAAAGTTCAAGGTCAAAGCAAGGTCACAACATCTACAATTTTCCTATCTGTCATCACTGAGTAATTTTCAAAAATTCATAAAAAATTCAAAACGACTCCAATTAGCCTCCAATTGGATCCACCTGTAGCTTAAAACAGTATCTTGTATCTGGAACTAAATTGTCCACATCCACTGTGGAATGTGGACTCTGTGGACATTTACATTTTACCACACATTTTTCAATTTAACTCAACAAATATTGATTGGAATTGAATATAATTTGACAGACACATGACTGGTACCAAGCTTCAACTTTGTACGAAATATCGTTCCACTCCATTTCTCTTCCATTCCGCTCTGTTGACTTTTGTTATTTTTTATGCACCATTTTCAATGGTGGTTTTCATAAAATATGCAATTTGTGAAATATCATTATGAAATTTGTTTTGCACATCCATAGACATATGTTCTATAACATAAGTTGCAGTTTTTGCTGTTCAACGAAAATTACGGAAGCAGTTACACAGGGAATTTGCAGGGGGGTCACAATTCGTTTTCGCTTACATTCATTTAAAAATAAATCATTGATCCAAACACACTGTTCGGGATGCTTGGCGGAGGTTTGCGTTTTCTGAACACTTGTTCATTATAGTTTAGGTTTATTTAGTTTTGACTTTTTTTTCTCTAATTCAGTTCATTTTAATTCGGTTTTAGAGCAGGTTTACTATTTTTTATTAGTTTTCATTTTTTTTCTAAATGCTTAGTTTTAGTTTAGTTTTAGTTTTAGTATTAATTTTACTTTTGTCGTCTCTTTTCTCTTCTTTTCCATCATATTCACATAAATCCCAGACAGGACTCTGCTGCTTTCTCCCAACTTTAGTTTCCATGTTTCCAGGTAGAGTGGGGACCAGAAGACGACTGGAAACCACAAGTGACGAGAGGTGACGGACCATCAAGTGTCGTATGGTGCCGCTAGCTAAAATTGCTCAAGCCAAATAAGTCGATTTCGTATCAATCCGACATTGACAAGATGACAACGAAGGGAATTTTAGCTCTAATTTTTATAAGTTTTGGTTAATTTTGTAAACACACAATACAGTTTCAGTTAGTTATCGTTTTTTTCTATTAATTATAGTTTTTATTTATTTCAGTTAACGAAAATGTTTTTCAATTCTAGTTTTCGTCATTTTGTTAGTTTTTGTTAACGATAATAACCTTGTTCCCCATGTGTTGGACAGAAACCAATCAAACCTCCCCTGAAGGACTTGAACACAACCTCCACAGACCCCCCCCCAAACAGGTTTATTAGTCCACTTCCTCGATCAACAAATAGAACCGATGGAGGAAGAGGTGAAACGTTTCCCAAAGATCATAAACCAGTCCCAGCTGAACTTCAAAAACTACCAGGAACAATGTGGTTGTTCTTATTCTTGTCACATTGAGGAAATTAATTTCTTGACATTTGATGAAAAATGACATTTGTTTGTTCTTGCAGAGTCTGAAATGACCGTTAGACGAAAGAAAAGGAGTTGACCTTCATGGAGATTGAATGACTTTGGAACATGCCCTTCAGATCTTCTAACGGATGGATGGATGGATGGATGGATGGATGGATTGTATTTAGGTCTTTCAGGTGAAGGGGAACAGTTGAGTCCTTGGAGGGTGGTCCTTCTGGGGGATCTGTTGTTCTAATGGGGGACAGTGAGACCTGGACAATGACCACCATTTATGAGGGCCTTTAAAGCTCAACCAGGGTTGAAGTTATGAACCGAACGGTCAGATGATCCAAACCAACCCTAATCCTAGCAGCTAGCGTGATTAGCGGTTAAGGGTTTGGGCTTAGGATAAGGATTAAGGATAGGGGCTAACGGATAGCGGCTAGTGCAATTGGCGGTTAGGGTTAGGGTTAGCAGCTAGCATGATTAGCGGTTAGGGTTTGGGGTTAGGATTAGGGTTAGGGCTAGCGGATAGTGGCTAGTGCAATTAGCGGTTAGGGTTAACAGCTGGCATGATTAACGGCTGGGGTTAGAGGTTAGGATTAGGGTTAAATTTAGGGTTAGGTTTAGGGTTAGCGGTTAGCACGATTTGCGGTTAGGGTTAGCAGCTAGCATGATTAGCGGCTAGGGTTAGGTTTAGGGGTTAGGACTAGGATTAGGATAGCGGCTAGTGCATTTAGCAGTTAGGGTTAGGGTTAGCAGCTAGCATGATTAGCAGTTAGGGTTAGGTTTAGGGGTTAGGACTAAGATTAGGATAGTGGCTAGTGCAATTAGCAGTTAGGGTTAGGGTTAGCAGCTAGCATGATTAGCGGTTAGGGCTGGGTTTAGGGGTTAGGACTAGGATTAGGATAGCGGCTAGTGCATTTAGCAGTTAGGGTTAGGGTTAGCAGCTAGCATGATTAGCAGTTAGGGTTAGGTTTAGGGGTTAGGACTAGGATTAGGATAGCGGCTAGTGCAATTAGCAGTTAGGGTTAGGGTTAGCAGATAGCGTGATTAGTGGTTAAGGTTAGGGGTTGGGGTTGGTGATTAGCGTGATTAGCAGCTAGCGCATTGACACGCCATCAGATGGTGCTAAATGACATGCAGAAGGATGAACATGCGTACGTATATCACACCAAATGCTATAAACTGGCATCACAGACAATACGATTTTATGAGATCAGTCTGGTCATTTTTACGTTTCATAAATTCATCCGCAGATCGGATCGGACCCTTTGGCGTCTGGTTTTGGCCCACGGGGCGTAGGTTTGATTCCCCTGGTGTAGAGGAAAAGTAGACGAGCAGGCGTTAATTAAAAATGAGCCTAATTTCTGCTTTGAATCCTCATTTTTCTGACTCTATCTACTCGTCAATAATCAATCATCCTGGTTCTCGTGTGATGTTTCAGGTTTAATCTGGAGGTCAGAACGTTGTATCTGTATCATCATCATTAGTCTGTTGACATGATATAATTAACTTGTCTTTAATAGACTCATCTGGTCTTTATCAAAGGAGGAGGAGGAGGAGGTGAAGCCGGAGCTGCGACGTGGAGGATCACGGTCTGTGATTCATGATCTCCATCTGAGGATGATCATAATCCAGCTGAAATCATTTGACTTTGTGTGATTCACAGTCGTATCAGTGTGTAGATCAGCTACGATAATTAATGAACCCTTCACTCTGCCGACGCAATCAGCGCTAATTAACCGATGCTAATCAGACGCCGCGCTGGAGGTTAACCCCTTCAGCGCCGAAGAAGAACGAAGAGGAAGGAGAGGGTAAGGAGACGAGGAGGAAGGGGATAGGAAAGGAAAGGTAAAGGTAAAAGAAGAGGAGGAAAGGAAGGAAGGAAAGGAAAGAGGAGAGGGAGAAAGAAAGGAAACAAGAAGAGGAAATAGGAAATAAAAGACAAGAGGAGGTTAGAGTGAAGGAAACGACAGAGGAGGCAAATGGAGGAAACGAAAAGGAAATGAAAACACAACAAAGGAAAGGACAGAGGACTCAAAAAAGGAAACAAAAGAGGAGATAAAAGAGGAAACAAAAGAATGACAGAAGGAGGAAACAGAGGAAACAAGAAAAGAAATGATAGAGGAGACAAATGAGGAGACGAGGACAAGAAAAAGGAAACAAAAAAGGACATGAGAAAAACTAGACTAAAAAACAGAGGACTTAAAAAAAAAAGGAAACAAAAAAGGAGACAAAAAAAATAAAGGAAAGGAGGGAGGATACAAAAAAGGAAACAAAAGAGAAGATAAAAAAGGAAACAAAAGAATGAGAGAAGGAGGAAATGGACGGAACAGGAAAGAAATGATAGAGGAATCAAATGAGGAGACGAGGACCAGAAAAAGGAAACAAAAAAAAAAATAAAGGAAAGGACAGAGGATACAAAAAAGGAAACAAAAAAGCAGATGAGAAAAACTAAAGGAAAGGACAAAGGATACAAAAAGGAAACAAAAGAATAAGAGAAGGAGAAAATGGAGGAAACAAGAAAAGAAATGATAGAGGAGACACATGAGGAGACGAGGACAAGAAAAAGGAAACAAAAGAGGAGACGAGAAAAACTAAAGGAAAGGACAGAGGATACAAAAAGGAAACAAAAGAGATAAAAAAGAAAACCAAAGAATGAGAGAAGGAGGAAACAGAGGAAACAAGGAAGAAATGATAGAAGGAGACAAATGAGGAGACAGGGACAAGAAAAAGGAGACAAAAAAAACTAAAGGAAAGGACAGAGGAATGAAAAAAAGGAAACAAAAAAGGAGAAAAAACTAAAGGACGAGAAAAAACTAAAGGAAAGGACAGAGGACACAAAGAAGGAAACAAAAGAGGAGATAAAAGAATGACAGAAGGAGAAAACGGAGGAAACAAAAAAATGACAAATGAAACGACAGAGGAGACAAATGAGGAGATGAGGACAAGACAAAGGAAACAAAAGAGGAGACAAGAATTTTTAAAAAAGGAAAGGACGAGGAAAGAGGAGGAAGTTTAGGAAACAAAAATAAATGAAAGAGGAGACAAAGAGAGGACAAAACAGAGGAAACAAGAAAAGAGAAAAGGAAAGACGGAGGAGACGAATGAGGAGACGAGAAGATAAAGGAAGCAAAAGAGAAGATGAAGAAGAGAAGGATGAGGAAAGGAGACAAAGAAGGAAAGAAAAACTAAACAAGGGAACAAAAACAGACAGAGGAAATGAATGAGGAGACAAGAAGGAAACGAGGAAGGACAGAAAAGAACAAGGACAAAAGAAAGGAAACAAAGTGATTCAAATTAAGGGAATGAGGAAGGACACGACAAGTCAAACAGAGAGAGAAAAAGGAAACAGAAAAGAAGAGAAGACGGTTAAGACAGAGAAGGAAAGACAGAGGAGACAAATGAGGAGACGAGGAGAAGATAAAGGAAAGAAATAATGATGGAATTAAGGAAAGAAATGAAGACAGAGGAAACAAAAGAGGAGACAAAAGAGGAGACAAAATGAGGACACGACAAAGGAAATAAGTGATGATAAAATGAAGGAAATAAAACATGGAGACAAAAAGGAAACAGAGGAGAGGAGAGGAGAGGAGAAGAGAGGAGAGGAGAAGAGAAGACGAGAGGAAGAGAAGAGGAGAGGAGAGGAGAAGAGAAGAGGAGAGGAGAAGAGGAGAGGAGAGGAGAGGAGAGGAGAGGAGAGGAGAAGAGAAGAGAAGAGAAGAGAAGAGAAGAGAAGAGAAGAGAAGAGAAGAGAAGAGAAGAGAAGAAGAAGAGAAGAGAAGAGAAGAGAAGAGGAGAAGAGAAGAGGAGAAGAGAAGAGGAGAAGAGAAGAGGAGAGAAGAGGAGAAGAGAAGAGGAGATGGAATCATTAAAACAGTTCAGAGAAAAGAGCAAATAAAGACGTAAAATGAGTGGATTTACATGAAAAAGATAAAAACTGAATGAAAAGGTTCATAAAATATGAGGAAATGGAGTTGGTGGACGTGTTAAAGAGGAGAAAGAGGGGATGAAGAAAAGAGGGCAGAGATGATGGAGGAGAGGAAGGGAGGGAGGGAGGAGAGGATTAGGGCTGAGGATGTGGTTACCTGAGAGACGGTAACCACGGCAGCAGAGTCTGACCTCCAACCATCCTTGGCTGATCTTTAATGTGTCTGTCACTGTTATTAACTGTGGAGGATTCAGACACAGCCTCCGACAGAGGCGGATCTACACCTGCAGATCTACGTCTGAGGATCTATGCCTGCGGATCTACGCCTGCAGATCTACGTCTGAGGATCTATGCCTGCGGATCTACGCCTGCAGATCTACGCCTGCAGATCTATGCCTGAGGATCTACGTCTGAGGATCTACGCCCTGCAGATCTACGCCTGAGGATCTACACCCTGCAGATCTACGCCTGAGGATCTACACCCTGCAGATCTACGCCCTGCTGGCCACTCGGGGAACAACAGTGACGACGTTAAAAGAACGAGAAAAGAAAGAACCTGTCGTCATGGTTACGATGAAACATACTGTATGAGGATGCAGAAGAAGGATGTCAAAGTCATTTTAGTTCAGGTTCCACGTTCAGCTGTTCAGCTGTGGAAAAGTTAGAGTTCTTAAAGCTGCGTATGACTTTGGTCACCAGTTTTTCATCAAATCCGTAAAACCCGAGTCAGATCCTAAGTATCACAAATCCATAAATCTGTCCAGGATTATGCAGCTGAACCTCTTCCTTCATAGTGAACAGTTTTGAAGTGCACTCCACCATAAACCCCTAAACCTAAACCTAGCCCTAAACCTAACCCTAAACCTAGCCCTGATCCTAACCCTAAACCTAACCCTAAACCTTATCCTAACCCTAACCCTAAACTTAATCCTTACCTTAACCCTAACCCTAAACCTAATCCTAACCCTAACCCTAAACCTAATCCTAACCCTAAACCTAACCCTAACCCTAACCCTAACCCTAACCCTAACCCTAACCCTAAACCTAACCCTAACCCTCAGTTCCATTCATTTTATTGGTGAGTCTGTTGTCATTAGCTCTGCCAGGAGGTGTTGGGATCACTTTGCTTTGTGTGTTTGTGTGTTTGTGTGTTTGTTTGTTTGTGTGTTTGTTTGTTTGTGTTTGTGTGTTTGTGTGTTTGTTTGTTTGTTTGTTTGTGTGTTTGTTTGTTTGTTTGTTTGTTTGTTTGTTTGTTTGTTTGTTAGCAAGATAACTCAAAAAGTTATGGACAGATTTTCATGAAATTTTCAGGAAATGTTGATACTGGCACCAGGAAGAAATGATGAAATTTTGCTGGTGATCAGGGGGGGGGGGGGTCTGTGTTGGTGGAGGTCTGCGCTCTGAGTGTTTTTCTTCAGTTTTTTCTTGTTTGGCCCAAAAAGCTGATATCAGTCTGTTACAAAGAGGAAAGAAAACAGAAAATATTAACATTTAAGAAGTGAATGTAACTTTTTAAAGGCAGTGACTTTTATCTGCTCTTTAGAAATTAAATATTTTCTGTCAGTCTTTGGTTAATTTTCATTTATTTGATGTATAAATGTGGACAAATGGGCCAAATTATCACACAAAAGATGAAAAATTCAAAGTTTTGAGACAAAAACAGTAAAATAACTCATGAACATGGACTAATGTTAGATTCATTCATTCATTTCATTAGTGAATCTGTTTTTGTTTTTTTATTTTGGTTTTTTTTTATCAATTAATTAGTTTTTTTCTTGTTTGGTCCAAAAATCTGCTATAAATCTGTGACAAAGAGGAAATAAAACAGAGCGTATAAACATTTGAAGTCTGTAAATAGAGAACTCAGGGTGTTTTCTGTGATTAAACCCCTCTTGTTCTCATCATTTCCTGCCGTGTGTTCCTGTTTTATGTTCAGTTTTATTCACAGTCCACACTCAGATGTTCTTCCTGGCTCTAGTTCCTGCAGCTGTAGAACCTGTGTGACCTTTAACTCCATCCTGACGTTCACACTGCTGTCTAATGACAGAGTTCTGGGGCTGGAACCTGGGCGTCCTGCCTCTGAAGTGGATTCCCTCTGCTCTAATCTGCCCGGTAACAGCAGATATGAGTTTTTTTGTGTGTTTTCATCCTGAAGGCTGTTAACATGAACCTAATGAAGCGGCTCTCACTCTTGGTTCGTTCATTTCCAGATCTGCCTGACGACAGCTGGGGTTTGAAGTCCTGACCTGTTTTACAACGCCGTCAACTCCCTCATTACAATATCAAAGTTCATCTATTTCACCCCAAACTCGTCTCCCGGGGGCTGATGGGAGGTTTTCGCCGCCGCTGTTGCCGTGTTTCCCCCGAAGACGAAACAAAAAAAACAAAACAACAACAACAGAAGAAGAAAGAGAAGCATCGTCCTGACAAACGGGACGGGATTCAGTCAGTAAACAAACATCGGAAAATCTACGGAGGCGTTCCTGAAAATCCAGCCAATCAGACGTTTACGAAACGTTCCCCGATGATCGGATTCATGTTTGAGTTTATGTTTAAGGAAGCTTTTATCGGATTCACAACATGATACGATGGAGTCGATGCACAGACGTCGCATTTATTTAATACTCAGAAATCTGAATAAGAGACAGTTCATTTCAATTAGATTAGATTAGATTATAAATGAGTATATATTACAGATTAGATTCGATTATAGATTTAATTATAGATTATATTATATTATATATTAGATTAGGTCATAGATTAGACTATAGATTAGTTTAGATTAGATTATAGATTAGATTGGATTTTAGTTTAGATTATATTATTGATTAAAATAGATTTCATTAGATTAGCAACAATAAAAACAGTCATAAAAATCAGAAACATATTATATTATATTATGTTATATTATATTATATTATATTGTATTATATTATATTATATTATATTGGATTAAATTTTAGTTTAGATGAGATTAGATTAAATTAGATTAGGAAAGCAACTATAAAAACAGTCATAAAAACAGGAAATTGCACATCAGAAACACTACTTCTTCTTCTTATTATTATTATTATTATTATTATTATTAATAATAATAATAATAATAATAATAATAATAATAATAATAATAATAATAATAATAATAATGATAATAATAATAATCCTTACAGATCCCAGTGGGTTTACATACTACATACAAAAAACCACCCATTTAATAACAGACAGAACATTGGTCCAATTAGACTGTTTTTCTTAAAAAGTTCATGTTTGTGCTAAAGTTTGTCATAAAGTCAAACTAAACCCAAACTTCAGCCTGTGGTTCAACCTCTGAGTAAAGATGAAACCAACTCCTCGACGCCCAGAACAATCTGATGGAGTTAAAGAATAAAATAAATAAAAACTGCCTTAAAGATAAAAAACAAACAAACCAAACTCACAGACACAGACTGAAGCAGCAGCCACAGCTTTGATAAAACTGGAGAGAGAGAGAGAGAGAGACAGAGAGAGAGTAGGAGAGAGAGAGAGAGAGAGAGAGAGAGAGAGAGAGAGAAACAGAGAGAGAAACAGAGAGAGAGAGAGAGAGAGTTTAAAATTCAGCCCAAACCAAGAACCAAGAATGAAGATTCATTCTTGGTGAATTGCACGAGGAACAAAGAATGAAGAACTGTAAGGAATGGTTGGCGATGAAACACACAACAACTACACACAACACACACAACACACACACAGCAGTGTGTGTGTGTGTGCAGTTCAGTGTGTATCTGTTGCAGTCCCCATAATGACTCTCCACTCACATCCATCCAACAGGGGGATTATGGTCTGTTTGTGAAGCCGACGCCCCCTTCACCTCCACTGCTGCCGGTCGTTGTCGTCCATGTTGTCGTTGTCATAAACCTCCCACATGTTGTTTCTTCTGCGATAAACAAACTTTAACGTTCTGATTGAATTTTACACTTACAAACAGTTCATAGAAATATTAACATCAAAAAGGCAAAAAAAAAAAAATAATAATAATAATAGTGATCCAGTAGTCAACAAGAAAAGCACCTGGAGAGCACAGACCTCCACCACGGCAGACCAGTGGGCCCCCATGCCCCCCCACCCACCCCACCCCCGATCACCACCAGAATTTCATCATTTCTTCCTTGTGCCAGTATCAATATTTCCTGAAATTTTCATGAAAATCCATCCATAACTTTTTGAGTTATCTTGCTAACAAACAAACAAACAAACAAACAAACAAACAAACAAACAACAAACACACACACACACACACACAAAGTAAAGTGGTCACAATACCTCCTGTTGGAGGTAATAATCAATAAGGGACATAGTAGAGTTATGGATGTACAAATGTACCATAATATTAAAAAAAAACATTAATGTGACCAAAAAACCACTCAAATATTACAGTTCAATCAGTTAAAATACACTTAAAACATAAACAGATTATATTCTGTGGTTAGTTTATGGATACAGTGTAATTATGGATGCAGAAATGTACTGTAATATCAAAATAACCACTGATTTTACTGAAAAACCAACTGAAACATTCGTTTTTTCTAACATCGAGGAGATAAACCAAGCCTCTCCGTTCCTTTCCAGTCTAATATTTGACATATTCTACATTTTTTCCTTCGGTTTATCCGTTTATTGTCAGCTGATTTCTCCTCTCGGACCGTTCCGACCCACACATGGACTTTGTGCAGCGCTGAAGCTCAACTCCAACCCAAGGACTGTTCACATATTTGGGTCAGATCCAGATGGAAGTGCAGTGGAAATTCCTGGATAAAAGTTGGAGTTTGTTAATTTAAGCCCTGCGGTCCTGAGTCTCTGCAGGCTTTTTCCTCTGCAGCCCAAAAGCAGATTAGACTGAGTGTGTGTGTGTGTGTGTGTGTGTGTGTGTGTGTGTGTCAGCGTATTGTGCAGAATAAATTCTAATAATACCGTGTGTTCGTCTGCCGATCCCTGCAGGCGTTCGCTGCTGTTTAATTCTCTTTCAGTGCATAGTTTCCCTGTGGAGAACGCCACCAGCTTGTCTGCAGGAAAAAGAACCAAATTAGAGAAAAAAGCGGCGCCTGAAAAACCGGTTTGAACTTTAACGGAGTTGATGATACACCAGGTTTTAGCCTGAGCGTGTTTTTCGCCTTTGAGGATTTTTATTTCCTCCGTCGGCGAAGGAGGTGAAAAGTGGCAGTGGCGGTGAAGTGGTAAATGTGAGATAAGTGGATTTATGACTCCACACTGAGAGGAAAGGAAACCCAGGACGGACACAGATAAAGACTCACATTCGATTTCCACTGATGTGGCCTCCAGCCAAGCCTCAGAAAATGTGTAATCTGTCTTTATTTGTAGCTTTAATATCGGAGGAAGAACGTACAAAGAGACGATCTGACCTTATTCACACCTGGAATTAAAAGAGCATCTGTATCTGCACAACGATATTTACAATCACAGTCATTTTGTCATCAACAAATACAATCAAATACAAATAAATGAGGTTCCAGTTCAGTATGTTAAACCTCAGATCACCTTCAGGATCCAGGTGAGCGTATTATGCACACTTAGCATTTCAGATTATAAAAGGTCACATTATTTTTCAGAATGTGCATTAACTTGAGCCGTAAATAAAAATACCAAATACTCAATAATTGTCACATTTTTTTAACCCTTGAAATGCTGTGTTTTTAATGTAAATAAACCTTTTTTTTTTTAATGTAAAAAACAAAAAAAAAAATTTTTCAATATACTACATAAAAAGTGGATCACATATTATTTGATTTTTTTCACCCTGGCTTATGTCAATGGTTAACTCCAACACTGGTTAATTTGCATAATTATATTTGGCACTAGGTCAAATGTTAAAAAATACTAGCATCTGTCACCACGTGTGCGTAAAATGCACACCTATAAATCAAACTATTAAATATTATATATTGATTTATTTTTCTGCTCTAATTTGATTTTATTTTTGTAAATCCAGCTCAGCCCTAATCATACAGATCAAATAATCATTCATTTTAGATTTTTTAAACCCTTTAAACGATCTCTTTTCATTATGATGTCACTACATTTTTTGATGCAAAAAACACAAAATGTGTTTGTTTGTTTTTTCAAAATACTACGTAAAAATTGAATTACATATTATTAGATTTTTGCAGACTGGCATATGTCAATGATTAACAGCAACATTAACGACGTTAATAAATTAATTTAGCCCCTCCCCTCTCAAATGAAGCCCAGATCTCAGTAAAAGCAGGATTTATGCCTTAACGGCTTTGGATCAAAGACAGTGGTTCTAATGTTAGAAATAGTGCGTTTCAGGCACACTGGGCAGACAGATGCTAGTCTGGTCATTTTCTTTTGTTTACAGTGTGCACATTTTAGTTGGTGGACAGAATTTTAAAGGTCATGCACAAATGAACAACTTCTGAATTCTAACCTTATTTAAATTGTGACAAATATTATGAAGTTTTTTAACACAAAGTGCAAAGTGTGCGTAAAAAGCACACCCGGATACCGGAGGGTTAAGTCAGAATTTAAAAGTTTTTCATTTTTGCATGATTTTTAAAATTCTGACTCCTTCACTAAAAATCAGCTCAATGTTAAATTTCTACACAAACACCCTCCACCCAAATGAGTACAAAATGCACATATTTAACCTAGCACAAAAATAATAATAATACAGATGAACCTATGTGGCTTTAATCACTGATATATGCAAGGACGAAAAAACTAAAAAAAGTAATCCTATTTTTATGTAGTGTTCTAAAAAAAAAAGGTTTAGGTTTTTTGTATCAAAAATATGGTTTCTTCATAATACAAAAAGGTATTTAAAAGATATATACATGCATACATATATACACACACACACACACACACACACACATATATATATATATATATATATATATATATATATATATATATATACATATATATATAAAATTTTTTATATGACAATTATTGAGTATTTGGTATTTTTGTTTACGGCTCAAATTGATGAAATACAAAAATAACAATGTAAAATAGTTATAAACAAACTGTATGATTTTTTTTTTTTTTTTTTTTTTTTACATTATTCCTCCAGTAAGTGGTTAAGAGAAATACACCACATTTATACTTTCCATTAAACCAGACTAAACCATTAAACCAAAGTAGAACCATTAAAGCAGAATAAAACCATTATACCAAAGTAGAACCATTAAAGCAGAATAAAACCATTAAACCAGAATAAAACCATTAAACCAGAAGAAAACCATTAAACCAAACTGGAACCATTAAACCAGACTAAAACCACTAAACCAAAGTGGAACCATTAAACCAGACTGGAACCATTAAAACAGACTGGAACCATTAAAACAGAAGAAAACCATTAAACCAAACTGGAACCATTAAACCAGACTGGAACCATTAAACCAGACTAAAACCACTAAACCAAAGTGGAACCATTAAACCAGACTGGAACCATTAAAACAGACTGGAACCATTAAAACAGAAGAAAACCATTAAACCAAACTGGAACCATTAAACCAGACTAAAACCACTAAACCAAAGTGGAACCATTAAACCAAACTGGAACCATTAAATCAAACTGGAACCATTAAACCAAAGTGGAACCATTAAACCAGACTAGAACCATTAAACCAGACTAGAACCATTAAACCAGACTAAACCCATTAAACCAGACTAGAACCATTAAACCAGTCTAAACCCATTAAACCAGACTGGAACCATTAAACCAGACTAGAACCATTAAACCAGACTAGAACCATTAAACCAGACTGGAACCATTAAACCAAACTGGAACCATTAAACCAGACTAGAACCATTAAACCAGACTAGAACCATTAAACACTGAACTGCTCCACCTCTTTAATATTTTAATTTTGTGGTATTTGGTGAATTGTTGTTGGTTTTATGTTTCCTGTGAGTAAAGCTATTGGTCCGCTGATCAGTTTCTCGTTACTCCAGACATTAAAGAACTGTCTTCGACACAAACTTCAACTGCCTGAACTTATAAAGTTACATTTTAAACAGACAAACATCATAAAAGTAGCTGATGACACAATTAAAATAGTGACTAAACATAAACCCTTTTACACTCTTCGCTCTATGACTTAAACTTATTAGTTTTATTATAAAAGTGTTCAGAGAAGACACACAATGACATCACTGCTGTTTTTGTTTTTTTGTTTTTCTCTTCAGTCCCAGAATTATTCCAGACTAGACACAAACCCTGACGCTCCACAGCTCTGAATACCAAACCAGTCGATGTTGCTGGAGCTCCAGAGAATGTCAGGGGGTCTTGGTCCTCTCTTACCCCAGAGAGCTGCTCTGTTTCGTGGGCAGAGCTCGGCGGACGGCCCCCTCCTGACCCTGGAGCTCCAGAGCTGCCGATTCCCAGGACCCAAACACACACACATTCATGTATGACCGGCCAAGTGAGGTCCGACAGACAGACAACTCAGTTGTAAATGAGGACGCTTTGGGACAACGAGGACATTTTTTATCATCATATTAAACTTTGTCCATCCTACAAAGACAAAGTTCAGAGCAGTCAGTTTTTAGACTCTTCTGTGCTCTGACCTCGGATCAGCGCTGACAGTTAAATTCCTCCACTGAGAGAAAACAAACAAACAGAAACAGTAAAAAAAAAAAAGGATGTGGCCTCCTGCCAGCGCTCACATCCACTTCCATGAGAACCGCAGATAAAAACACTTCCACCCACTGGAAATGTGGATTTAGAGGGGTCAAAGGTCACGTGGTGAGACTGGAGGAAGAAAACACAAATCGATAACCAGCAGAGCAGAGGCAGACTGTGGTTCAGATTTAGAACGGCAGACGCAAAAAAAAAAAAAAAAAAAAAAAGAATGGCAGACGTACACCAGGATCAGCAGCAGAAGGACCAGGATCAGCAGCAGAAGGACCAGGGTCAGCAGCAGAAGGACCAGGATCAGCAGCAGAAGGACCAGGGTCAGCAGCAGAACGACCAGGATCAGCAGCAGAAGGACCAGGGTCAGCAGCAGAAGGACCAGGGTCAGCAGCAGAAGGACCAGGGTCAGCAGCAGAAGGACCAGGATCAGCAGCAGAAGGACCAGGGTCAGCAGCAGAAGGACCAGGATCAGCAGCAGAAGAACCAGGGTCAGCAGCAGAAGGTCCAAGGTCAGCAGCAGAAGGACCAGGGTCAGCAGCAGAAGGACCAGGGTCAGCAGCAGAACGACCAGGATCAGCAGCAGAAGGACCAGGGTCAGCAGCAGAACGACCAGGATCAGCAGCAGAAGAACCAGGGTCAGCAGCAGAAGGACCAGGGTCAGCAGCAGAAGGACCAGGATCAGCAGCAGAAGGACCAGGGTCAGCAGCAGAACGACCAGGATCAGCAGCAGAAGAACCAGGGTCAGCAGCAGAAGGTCCAAGGTCAGCAGCAGAAGGACCAGGATCAGCAGCAGAAGGACCAGGGTCAGCAGCAGAAGGACCAGGATCCGCAGCAGAAGAACCAGGATCAGCAGCAGAAGGACAAGGGTCAGCAGCAGAACGACCAGGATCAGCAGCAGAAGAACCAGGGTCAGCAGCAGAAGGACCAGGATCAGCAGCAGAAGGTCCAGGGTCAGCAGCAGAAGGACCAGGGTCAGCAGCAGAACGACCAGGATCAGCAGCAGAAGAACCAGGGTCAGCAGCAGAAGGACCAGGATCAGCAGCAGAAGGTCCAGGGTCAGCAGCAGAAGGACCAGGGTCAGCAGCAGAAGGACCAGGATCAGCAGCAGAACGCAGGGGGAACCTGTTCTCAGGTTCTGGGATGGTCATGTCAGACAGCGGTCCTTTATTTAGTGTTAGTTTAAAGGGTCATGACCAGAGGACGGAACAGCACTTCCTGTGTCAGATGAAGAGTCAAAGTCAGGATTTATTTAAAGAAACAAAGAACAAGGAATAAGAAAGAATAATAACAAAAAAATAAATAAAAAGTACCTGACAAACACTGAAGAAAAAACTGTAAAGAGTCTGATTGTGGAGGTTTACTGGAGAACATAGGTACTAGGTACTGGGAACATAGGTACTAGGTACTGGAGAACATAGGTACTAGGTTCTGGGGAACATAGGTTCTAGGTACAGGGGAACATAGGTACTAGGTACTGGAGAACAAAGGTACTATGTACTGGAGAACATAGGTATTAGGTACTGGAGAATGTAGGTACTAGGAACTGGGGAACATAGGTACTAAGTTCTGGGGAACATAGGTACTAGGTTTGGGGAAATGTAGGTACTATGTACTAGGGAATGTAGATACTAGGTACGAGGGAACATAGGTACTGGGGAACATAGGTACCAGGCACTGGGGAACATAGGTACTAGGTTCTGGAGAACACAGGTACTAGGTACTGGAGAACATAGGTACTAGGTACTAGGGACCATAAGTACTAGGTACTGGGGACTATAGGTACTGTGGTACATAGGTACTAGGTACTGGGGAACATAGGTACTAGATACTGGGGTACATAGGTACTAGGGAACATAGGTACTGGGGAACACAGGTACTAGGTACTAGGGAACGTAGGTACTGGTGCGTCATGTCCCGTGCTTCCTGTGTCAGATTAAGAGTCAAACTCAGGATTTTTTTTACAGAAATGACACAAAGTACAAAGAATAGAAAGAATAATATAAATAAATAAATAAATAAATAAATAAATAAATAAATATTTGACAAATCTTGAAGACAAAACTGTAAAGAGTCTGAATGTGGAGGCTTTTGGAGCTTCTGTTTTATTTTTAATTTTCCCTCCTTCCAGGTCTGTAAAAGATAAAAGATTGATGAATATTTTTGCAGAATCTTTTATCCCGGCAGTGCACAGAAGGTTTGTAAACAGAATTTAGATGCAGATCAATAATAATTGAACGGGTAAGTAAATAAATAAAATATGAGTTCAAAGAGGCCTTGGTGAAATCCAGCTGAGATGCGAGGCTGTGGAGTTTTTCGGTCGAAGGACAGATTCTCTAACTTGCTGTTCCAGTTGAAAAGCAGGTCAGAAGAAACAAACAGTGGGCTTTGAAATGCAGATGTTTGGTTTGTTCTGCTCAGAGGAGAATTAAACCAACAGGAGGGAATTCAATCACCTTCAGCTCGTCCTGCCGAGGCTCCACACACTCCCTCACGTTCCATCCGGTCGTTTCCGTCGTGTTTGTTTACTTCGTCTGCTTCTGTTTGTGTCGTGAGTCGCTATCGGGTCAGTGTCGCCGTCTCTGAAAAACAAAACGTTACAGACGACGGTTTACATCCGCACCGTCTGATGGGATATTCAGCAGATTCACAAGAGGTTCCAGAGAAGAAGAGCGAGAAGAAAGGAAGAGTTTGAGTTTCAGGGTTTTTCTTGTTTTATGGGGAACGTGTCTATGTTCTCCAGTACCTGGTAGCTATGTTCTGTAGCTGGGGTGCCGCTAGCAATTATGGGCCCCATGAAAGGGAAACGATGTGGGCCCTTTATAAAATTCAGTATTGTGTCGATCTGCCGGAGCGCATGTGTGTGTGTGTGTGTGTGTGTGTGTGTGTGTGGGGGGGGGGGTACGTAGGTTAGGGCGTGAAGCGAAAGTGAAACTTAACAAGCTTTCAACGTCCGACCCTCAGCTTCTATTCCTGTATTAAACAGTGGATCTTACACGAAAGTTTCACACCTTCTAACCTGTATCCACTGGACCCCCTAGAAATGCTGGGCCCCATGAATTTGTCACATTTACCCCCCACCCCCACCCCCCTTACTTAAGTAGAAATTCGGGGTCTCTATACTTTACTGGAATAATTATTTTTTAGCAGATTTTTTCCTTCTACTCCTGTCATTTTAAAAATAGCCTCGTTAGCCCTGTTGCATTCCGGCGTGCCATCGTTCAAATTAAATCAAATCTGTCAGGTACGTGGGGGTGTGGTCCATAAACGTCACTTATCATACTGTGAAAACAAAAATGAAACTTAACATTCTCTCCACGTTCGCCTCCAGACTTGTACACCTCTGTTATGCAGCAGATCTTACACGAAATTTCCACATCTTCTATTTCCACTGGACCCCCCCCACTGCTCTGTGGCCCCCCCAACTACTGGGCCCCATGAATTTGTCATGTTTACTCCCAGCCTGGTACCTATGTTTACATTACCTATGCTCCCCAGTACCCTTTACCAATGTTCTCCACTTCCTATTACTTATGTTCCCTGGTACCTACGTTCCCCACTACCCATTACAAATGTTCTCCAGTGCCTAGTACCAATGTTCCCCATTGCCTATGTTTTCTAGTACCTAGTACCAATGTTCCACAGTTCCCATTACCAATGTTCTCCAGTGCCTAGTACCAATGTTCCACATTGCCTATGTTTTCTAGTACCTATGTTCCCCACTACCCATTACCAATGTTCTCCAGTGCCTAGTACTTATGTTCCCCATTGCCTATGTTCTCTAGTACTTAGTACTTATGTTACCCAGTACCCATTACCAATGTTCTCCAGTGCCTAGTACCAATGGTCCCTAGTATTTATGTTCCCCAGTACCTAGTGCCTATGTTCCACATTACATACAATCCCCAGTACCTAGTACCTATGTTTACAGTACCTATGTTCTCTGGTACCTATTACCAGTGTTCCCAAGTACCTATGTTCCCTAGCACCCAGTACCTATGTTCCCCTGTACCTACGTTCTCTGGTACTTAGTACCAGTGTTCCCCAGTACCTATGTTCCCCTGTACCTATGTTCCCCTGTACCTACAGTAGAACCTATGTTCCCCTGTACCAGTGTTCCCCAGTACCTATGTTCCCCTGTACCTACATTCTCTGGTACCTAGAACCTATGTTCCCCTGTACCAGTGTTCCCCAGTACCTAGTACCTATGTTCCCCATTTACTTTGAGTTTCCATGGTAACCACGGAGCCTGTGATCGTCCAGTTGTTTCGTATCTGATGTCCATGAAAAGATGAGTACCTGTATTTGACTTGGATCGTTTCCATGTTCTGTTAGCTTTAGTGGCTCAGCAGGTTCTCATCGGTTCAGATCTGTAGATGGTTCTGTTCTCTGGTGGATGTTCAGGCTTTTATGGGTTAAATAAATGTTGGTAGAAAACTGTGTCAGAACGTCTGGAACCACATTCAGTTAAATCAGCTGAACTGAGTCTTTGATCAGAGACGTAAACTCGGTCCGTTCTGGACTCTGTTGGATTTCGTTGTGGTTTGGGAGTCCTCCGAGGCTCCGGTTCTGCAGGATCCAGAACCGATGGGGTTGGTTTCAGGTGTGCAGAGCTCAGCCGGCGTCTGATTGGCTGGTTCTACACCTGGGAGTAAACACACCCGCGCTCGCCGTCCTGAATGTTAACGAAGCCGCCGCTCAGTGTGATCAGAGCTGGGCGGTCGATCCACAGACGGTTTACACTTCAAACGGAGAAAGAGACGACGAGACGAGACGGGTTGACGGACCGACGCCGAAACAACAACAACAACAACAGCACAGACGGTTCTCAGCTGTTCTACAACACTGCGTTCACTCTCAGATGTTCGTCCTCTGTCCTGAACCGTGGAGGTCAGGCCCTTTTCCCAGTGCATGCTGGGATATCCGGAGGCTCCTGACCCTGAACTGAGGACCAGGAGCTGCAGATGTTCTGCTTCCAGCTGCTGAAGGTCAGATTCCCAGACTCCGACCGAATAAAGTCTGCATTCACACACATTTATGACAACATCGACAACAGAAGAATCCAAACAAACACAGCGTCTGAAAGGATCCAGACACGTTCCAGGATCTGTGTTTGTCAAAAATGGAGTCAAAGCAGATCAGTGTTTACATCTGCTCAAAAACAAACAGCAGCAGGTCTGAACGAAATAACTCTTTAAGGACTTCCATTATAACAGGCTGCAGAGATTGTGTTTTCGCTTTAAAAGTGTCAGAAAATGAATTTTTTGACAATTCTTTTGCACTTTTTTCAGGAAGAACTTAACTTTCAATATCTGGCCAATAATTATCATTCTTATGTGTAATAAATGCTTAAAATACTGTATTATTCTAAAAAGAAAAAAAAAGATTTATAAACAGATTGGCATTTGTGTCAGTAAAACAACATTTACAGTTGTTTTTTTATTATGAAAAACAACTGTAAATGTGCACAACAGTCTTTTATGAGTATACAAAATAAACTTTAGACAATTCTCCATGTGCTCAAACATTTTTGTCTGACTAGATCAGGGGTGTCCAGCCCTGGTCCTGGAGCACCACAGTCCTGCAGGTTTTAGATGTTTCCTTCTTCCAGTTCCCTGACGGTCGTTCTCAGACTTCTGCAGAGCTGGATGGTGATAGGCTGATCATGTGAACCAGGTGTGTTGGAAGAGGGAAACATCTAAAACATGCAGGACTGTGGCGCTCCAGGACCAGGGTTGGTAACCCCTAATAAATAAATAAATATATAAATAAATAAAATTTTATTTATTTTTTTACATACAGTATGTCGATAACAGATAAAAACTGTAAAAACTGTGAAAACGAGTGGTGCCAGGCATAACAAACCCCGCCCCTTAGACATATTGTAGCTTATTTTGGCATCGATCCAGCTGATGTCATCATGTCTATGCGTGTGCTGATGTCAGCATAAATAAATTTCACTCATTATAAGTAAATGGGGGGGGGGGGGATTCTTTTCTTTTTTTTTTTTTAATTCATAAAAAATTTGAACTTTGACCTACCTTTCCCAAAATGTAATCACATCTATTCTGGGTCACTGGAAATCTATGAACTCAGTTTGTTATGAATTCAACCAATAGTTTTGCTGCTAAAGGGTAAACAAACAAACTGAACCAATAACAAGAACCCTTGCCTCCCCTTCGGGGGTGGGGTAAAAACATGGAAAAACCTGCGAAACTCAACAAAAACACAGCAAAACACACTAGTAGAACACTTTAAAACAGTTCTATCACTATTATATACAAGAATTCACCACTAAAACCTCACTAAAACTCTGCTAAAACTAATAAAAATCTTCCATCTCTCTCTCACTGACTGCACTCTGCTGCTCTCTGCTCCGCCCACTTTCACCCCTCGGCCATTGCAGACGTCTACCCTAATGTGTTATAGACACAATAGAAAGAATTATATTCAATATATATGAAGCAAAGATAACAATTTAAACCAAACTAACCAATACAATGATATGTATCCCATAATATAAAACTCTATTCTGACACTAGTCATTATTGTTTTGGATCCCAGACCCCTGTTAGAAAAGAAACACCTGAACTCAACATTAAAAGCAGTAACATGATGTTCAGGACTATTTATACTCAACAAACCAAACAAAAATAAAGAAATAATCAACAAAATCAAGAAAATAACCAATAAATCAAATGAAAATGAAGAAACAATCAACAGAAAAGGCCAAAATGAACAAAATAATCAGAAAAATGAAAAAAAAAAAAAAAAAAAATTACAACCAACAATAAGGACAATAATAAGAACACAAACAAAATGAACAGAAATGAGCAGAATAATGAACAGTAAGGACAATAATAAACCAAAAATTAGCAAAATAAATGGGCAAGGAAAACTCTATTCTGGCATCAGTTGTTATTGTTTTGGATCCCAGACCCCTGTTAGAAAAGAAACACCTGAACTCAACATTAAAACAGTAACATTATGTTCAGGATGATTTATACTCAACAAACCAAACAAAAAATGAAGAAAATAACCAGTATATCAAATAAAAATGAAGAAAATAATCAACAAAATGAAGAAAATAACCAATAAAACAAACATAATGATGAAAATAACCAGTATATCAAATAAAAATGAAGAAAATAAATAACAAAATAACAGGAATGAGCAGAATGATGAACAACAAGGACAATAATAAACCAAAAATTAGCAAAATAAAAGGGCAAGGAAAACTGTATTCTGACATGTATTATTATTGTTTTGTATCCCAGACTCCTGTTAGAAAAGAAACACCTGAACTCAACATTAAAATGCACTGACTTGATGTTCAGGACGATTTATACTCAACAAACCAAACAAAAATAAAGAAATAATCAACAAAATCAAGAAAATAATCAATAAATCAAATAAAAATGAAGAAAATAATTAACAAAATAAACAACAAACTAAACAAAAATGAAGAAACAATCAACAAATTAGACAAAGATGAGCAAAAATGAACAAATTCATCAGAAAAATGAAAAAAATAACAACCAACCAATAGGAAAATGAACAGAAATGAGCAGAATAATGAACAATAAGAATGATAATAAACCAAAAATTAGCAAAAGGGCCAGGAAAACTATTCTGACATGTGTTATTATTGTTTTGGATCCCAGACTCCTGTTAGAAAAGAAACACCTGAACTCATCGTGTCCACATACTTTTGTCCACATAGTGCATTTACAATCACATCTGTGTTGTTTTTTCTGTATTAATCCCTCGTTTCTTCCTTTTAAACCAAACAGAACATGAACAGTATGTGATATTGAATATGTTCTGGTGTCTTAAACTCAGACTGTTCAGTATTATTTCTTTTCTCTGTTATTCAGTGGTTTTTTTTTTTTAACACAATCTGAAATAAACTCTGACTAATACTGTGTTTAATTATTGTGCATATTTGTAACAGAACATGTTTCTGTTGCATAAATTCTGCTTCTGAAGTAAAAACTAAATCCAAAAGGAACCAAGAAGAAGACGAGGAGGTTAGGAAACGTAAAAGGACAGAGCGAAGGCGAGCACTGATGCATTCTGGGAGATGAATGGTGCTAATTAGAGCAGAAAGGCTGTAATTACAGTCGACTCGTCCATCACCCGTCCTCATCATCACAACTCATTTACTCCCTTGTTCCAATTGGAAAATGTCAAAGTGTGTGTTTCAAAGTGTCAACAGTCGTTTCTGTTTGTGATCGACGGGAAAAACGCTTCGAATCCGACAAAAGCCGAGGAAAAGAAACAGGACGCTCATGTCGACCACAAACACACTCTGATCAGCTGGGGTTTATTTATTTTTTGTGTGAATGCAATAAACTTCCGTACTTATGCTAGGCTCAGAAGTTAAAGTAATTTATGTTGAAGAAATGTACGGTTTAACAGTAAAATAAATTACAGGGAATAAGTTAATTCAAGTATTTGTTAAAATATATTGACAGTGTTTATCCAATTAACTATTTACCTTTATTGTTGCAGAATTATCATTTACAAATTTAAATATTCTCATTTGTAGTGTACAAGCAGCTAAGATAATCTGAACCATTAACCACCAACGAACCCTCACGTTATACTTACATTAATTTAGATATGTCCTGCTGGAAATAAACCTAATATTCCTAAATCTGGCCAAATTGTCTTATATTGAGTAAAAAAAACTGGTCAATAGGGGGAAAAAAAATCTTAGCTAGAATTCTTAAAACAAGCAAAAAAGTCGATCAACTAAAAAGCAATAATGTACCTTAAAACTAGACAAAAATGCTAGAATTTTATCAAACAATGTTTAGTATAAGAAATAAAATGACACTGATTTAAGACTGAAATACTTTAAATGAGGAGTTTTAGCCTCTGACTGAAAACAAGAGCAGCGAGTAGAAAAACATTCTTAACCCCTTTGAAAACACACCCTCCTTAGCAGAGGAAATAAAAGTGGGTTTAAATAAACATGAGCTCTTTAAAATAAACTTTTAACTCTCTTGATTGAGCTGAAAACATCATTGTAACCAAGACTCGAACCCAGATCTTCCACTCCACAGTTCAACGTGTTACCTACTGAGCTAAACAGTCACTGTGGGGTCATGTGACCAGTTAGCTCCTCCTACTGGAGGAGACATGGGTGTCCATGTTAAACAGACTAAGACGCCACCTCTCCTATGTTCCTACAGTGGGTTCAGCTCAGTAGGTCAAACATCAGACTGCAGTTTGGAAGACCTGGAGTGGATTCCAGCTCCAGTGCTCATTTTCAGCTCCATCAAGAAAAACAGATGTTTATTCGTAATGTTTTTCTGCCTGTTCCTCTTATTTTCAGACTTCAGTTCTTACATCCAGCTCCACAGACGACGCTCACATGTTTGTTTCCTGTTTGAGTCTCACATGGACGTAGAACTGGTTCCTGGTCTGAGTTTTCATCAGCGCTGAAGATAGTCCAGTGGAGGAGACGTCAGCGTTGGACCAGGAGGACCAGGAGGACCAGGGTTCGAGTCCAGAGGAAGGAGGTCAGTCTGTCTGAGAGTGTGTGTGTGTGTGTGTGTGTGTGTGTCTGTGTGTGTGTCTGTCAAACAAAAACCTAAAACAAAACCAAAAACCTAAAACAAACTCAAAACTAAACAAAACCAAAAACTAAAACTTAACAAACCCAAAAACTTGCGACTTCAAAACTTGCGTTCGTCGAACTTTCGCGTGCATTTCAACTTGCGAATTTGTGAATTTCCACTGAGGATCAACAGGACAAAGTGAAAGTAAGCGAAGCCCTGGGGTGTTGAGCTAACTGCTCAACGGGCGACGAGTTTTTATTTATGACAGAAGAAGAAGACTTTTTCAAACTTTACAAATAAACTGGTCAAATACAAAATAATAAATCAAATGTGAAATAATCCTTGTTCTGTTGGATCTGTTTAGTGTCAAATAGAATTCAATGTCATAACTGAGTCCAGCCTAAACTGAAGCTAACTGTTTGCTTTCATTATATTACTGTATGATAATAATAATAAAAATATACTTTTATGTGATTTGAAGCATTTAAAATGTTCATTTTGCTTCCCTTCACCCCCTTGAACCTCTGCTTTTACAATTTAGATGCAGTCCATTATTAATTCAAACAGGAGGTGATTATATCTGACATATGTAATATTCAAATTCTAAACACTGGGGTAGACAACAGGATCATATGTGGACATAAAGTGTATTTCTGTGTTTTAAATGTGTGTGTTTTTGTTAAATTTTATGTAAATGATGTATGATGATGAATCTGAAAAGAAGATTTAATAATCATCATCAATAATTCCAACAAAAAATCACAAACTAAACCTTTAACATGTTGATATTTTTGCTCTTTTTTCTGTTTAGTGTTTGTTCGCTGCCATCGGTCGATAAAACAGTTTCTTTTATAAATGGTAAAAGATGCTGCGTTGGCTGGATTCACCTGCCTCCTCTCTCCCCCCCCTCCCCCTCCCCCTCCTCCCCCTCCCCCTCGGCATGCTGGGAAGAATTTTGACTTTCAAAGTCAAGGTCAAGAGGCGATGAGGCAGCAGGAGATGAACAGAGGAGCTTAAACCTCCTGGAGGGAGGAGGAGGAAGAGGAGGAAGAGGAGGGAGGGGGGGCAGAGGGGAGGAGGTTAAAGTGATGGAGGAGATGGAAGAGAAGGGGGAGGAGGAAGAGGAGGGGATAAAGAGGATGAAGAGGAGGAGGAGGTCAGGGGACTGGAAGAGGAAGATAAAGAAGAGGAAATGGAGGAGGAGGAAAGAGAGGAGGTTTAAGAGGAGGAGGAGGAGGAGGAGGAGGAGGAGGAGGAAAGGCAACAAGAAACATGAAATGAAAAAACTGACCCCAACAAAACAAGGAGAAGAAAATGATGTAAAGGCTGAGAGATGGAAAAGAAGATGCAACAAGATAAAGAATAAAAGACAATGAAAACCAAATAGGAGTGACTGCACCTCCTTCTTCTTCTCCTCCTTCTCCTTCTTCCCTTTCCTCTTCTCCTCCTTCTTCTCATCCTCCTTCTTTTCCTCCTTCTTCTCCTTCTTCTCCTCTTTCTTCTCCTCCTTCTTCTTCTCCTACTTCTCCTCCTCCTCCTTCTTCTCTTCCTTCTTCTCCTCCTCCCTCTCCTCCTCCTCCTTCTTCTCCTCCTTCTTCTCCTCCTCCTTCTTCTTCTCCTTCTTCTTCTTCTCCTTCTTCTCCTCTTTCTTCTCCTCCTTCTTCTTCTTCTCCTTCTTCTCCTCTTTCTTCTCCTCCTTCTTCTTCTCCTCCTTCTCCTCCTCCTTCTTCTTCTCCTTCTTCTTCTTCTCCTTCTTCTCCTCCTTCTTCTCCTCCTCCTTCTTCTTCTCCTTCTTCTCCTCTTTCTTCTCCTCCTTCTTCTTCTCCTCCTTCTCCTCCTCCTCCTTCTTCTCCTCCTTCTTCTCCTCCTCCCTCTCCTCCTCCTCTTTCTTCTCCTCCTTCTTCTTCTCCTCCTTCTCCTCCTCCTCCTTCTTCTCCTCCTTCTTCTCCTCCTCCCTCTCCTCCTCCTCCTTCTTCTCCTCCTTCTTCTCCTCCTCCTTCTTCTTCTCCTTCTTCTTCTTCTTCTTCTTCTCCTTCTTCTCCTCCTTCTTCTCCTCCTCCTTCTTCTTCTTCTTCTTCTTCTTCTTCTCCTTCTCCTCCTCCTCCTTCTTCTTCTTCTTCTCCTCCTTCTCCTCCCTCCTCCTTCTTCTCCTCCTTCTTCTTCTCCTTCTTCTTCTTCTCCTCCTTCTTCTCCTCCTCCTTCTTCTTCTTCTTCTGTGCTGTCTGCTTTTCCTGCTCCAGGTTTCTGCAGTGTTTGGATCCTCTCAGACTCACGTTTCCTGTTTGAGTCTCACATGGACGTTGAACTGGTTCCTGGTCTGGGTTTTCATCAGCGCTGAAGATAGTCCAGTGGAGGAGGACGTCAGTGTTGGACCAGGAGGACCAGGAGGACCAGGGTTCAAGTCCAGAGGAAGGAGGTCAGTCTGTCTGTCAAACAAAAAGGGCTGGGCTGAAGAGTTTTTATTTATAACCGCAGAAGAAACAGAAGAAGACTTTACAAAGAAAATGGTAAAATACAAAATGACAAATCAGCAAAATCTTGGAAAAAAACCCAAAACAAGTAAGAAGCTAAAGAGTGTGACCAGTATTTTTTCTCAGTGAGTTTTATCAGTAGAAATAATCCTTGTTCTGTTGGATCTGTTTAGTGTTAGCTTAGCGCTGCAGAGTTTGTCTCATTGTTCTGTTGTTTTATTAAATTATTCGTGTCATTCGTTGGTCTCAGACTGTTAACTTTTTTTTAAGTATTTGACCGTTGAAGGGTTTGTTGTTCTGTTTTATGAAAATTGGTTTTGTTGAGCTTTTAGCAACATTTTACCCAAAATACACATAGCACCAAGCATTAGCATTAGCATTAGCTTTTGTGTAAATTGGGGGTGAGGGGGGCGAAGCAAAATTATAAATGCTTCAAATGACATAAAACTGTGTTTTTTTTTTATTTATATTTTTTTATATATCATACACTAATAAAATGAATCCAGTTGAACTTCACTAATGTGACCAGTTTATGAACCAAAGCAGAGTTGGTTTTAATACGGTTGGACGTTGAATTCCATTTCATTCCAAATCATTTAAAATTAGAACCAACAGGATCCAGTCCAGGTCTGGGCCTTTGTGTGTTCAAACATATTTCATATTCAGTCCATGCTCTTCTATAATTCCATCTGTATAATAATACGTTCATACCTTCTATGGCTGCCTGTTGGTTTTTCATGCAGAACCAAATGCTGCTGGAATAGACAGTTTTCTCTTCATGATTGGACATTAGTTTAGATTTAACTCCCT
>NC_043967.1:53182726-53225226 GCF_902148855.1 Sphaeramia orbicularis | reverse complement strand
CAGACAGACAGACACCAGCAAAAACATAACCTCTTTGGTGGAGGTAACAATGGGTTGACATACAATGGATTTTCAATGCAATACGTACAGAGTGCAAACTGGAGTTTTTAATACAGTGAGTGGATGTGTGGATCCGGTCTATTAAAATATATGTTAATGTACAGGGTGGGGAAGGAAAATTTACAATATTTTGAGGCAGGGATTGAAAGACAGTGTATGACCAATTAGTTTATTGAAAGTCATGAGAATTTATTTGCCACAAGAAAATGTCCATAATAGAAAATGTTTTTATTCTATGTGTCCTCCTTCTTTCTCCATAACTGCCTTCACACGCTTCCTGAAACTTGCGCAAGTGTTCCTCAAATATTGGGGTGACAACTTCTCCCATTCTTCTTTAATAGTATCTTCCAGACTTTCTGGTAATAGTTTTGCTCATAGTCATTCTCTTCTTTCCATTATAAACAGTCTTTATGGACACTCCAACTATTTTTGAAATCTCCTTTGGTGTGACGAGTGCATTCAGCAAATCACACACTCTTTGACGTTTGCTTTCCTGATTACTCATATGGGCAAAAGTTTCTGAAAAGGTATGGATAATAGTGTTAGGTATGATTATGACATGAGTATATGTTTGGGTTCAAAACAACTGACGTAGTGTCTGCTGAGAAAAAACAACTAAATGTTCACTTGTAAATTTTGCTTCCCCACCCTGTATATATTATTTACAGTGGGTTTTACATGGTAAGATGTACAGAAAGTGCAAACTGAAGTATTTATACAGTGAGTGGATACTTACAGAATACAGTCTGTAAAAGTATATGTTTATATATATGTCATTGTAGTGCAGATACAGTTTTTTACATAGTGCAAATTTGACAGTTTAGACACTTTCCCCCCATTTACTTAGAATGTGATTTGTAATGTGTCTCTGCTGTCTATGTCTATGCTAACATCAGCACACGCATACACATGATGACATCAGCTGGATCGATGCCAAAATAAACTACAATACGTGCGAGGGATGGAGTTTTTTGTGCCTGGCACCAGTTGTTTATTTGCTTTAATTTTCTCCATGTTGATTTTAATTAATTTGTCTTTTAATGGTGGGAACGTCCTTGTATTTGTGTGTAGATGTCAGGTCTGAAGGTAAGAAGTTGTGTTGTATAGTTGTGTGAAGGACGCTGAAGCTCAGAACCCGGCCTGAACTTTTTCTTTTCCTAATAACACTGTAAAATATGCAGCTAATACTCAGCGCTGACAGTCTATTAATCACCGTCTTAAATTAAAAGCTGATATTTTCTGGATGTTCTCCGTCCACCCTGGCGTTGTTAAAGTTTGCAGAGACCTTCCTCCTCACCTTGGTCGTCATATCTTCTCTGTAAAGGTCTTGTCTCGTCTCTCGTCCATACTAATGCGTCTGCTGCTGTTTCTTCATTACTCTGGTTCCAGCACCGCCGTAGGGTTTCACCTCCGCCGCCACAAGACAGATAGTTCCGCCTCCGTCATGGCGCTGACCTTTGGGTGATGTATGGGGTCGGCGGACGCGTCGCTTTCGCTGTTTTACCAGATTTATGAGGCCTCCTGCTGTAAAACATCGCAACTGATACAAAAGATGCAGCTTTTTAATTTAAGGATTCGTCCAACAGGTTGGTTTGAGGAAGAAAAAACAACCTGAGATGCAGTTTGGACCCCGTTCCACCAGGAGGGGGTGCTTTACCGCAACGTAGATGGACATTTGGTTCATGTTGGTAAAAAACAGCATCGATGGTCAGAAAAACGTCACATGACAGTGTTTTCTTCTACTGATGTCGAATATAAGAAGAAAGAAGTTCAGGAAAAGTGAAGATGGAACCACTTTTGGTCATTGTGGTTGATGATGATTGAAAATGATCAAAAATTAACAATAGAATAAACAAAAATGTACAAAAAAATTACATAACAGACTAATTGAGCAGGAGAACCAACAGAATAAACAAAAATGAGTAAAAATGTGCAAAAAAAAATTACAAAATTATACACAAAATGACCAAAAATGAATGATAAAATAAACAAAATTAATAACAAATTCATAAAATAATCATTTAAAAAAACTAAGCAAAAAAATGGACAAAATAACAAACTAAATGAACAAAAATAGGGGAAAACTATAAAATGAACAAAAATGAACACCAGAATAAAAAAAAAAAATTAATAAGAATTTATATAATAACAGACCAATTGAGCAGGAGAACCAAAAGAATAATCAAACATGAGTAAAAATGTGCAAATAAAATTACAAAACAATACACAAATTGACCAAAAAAAGAACAATAAAATAAACAAAATTCATAACAAATTCATAAAATAATTTTTAAAAATTACCAAAAAATGGAAAAAAATAACAAACAAATGAACAAAACTGGGGAGAAAACAATAAAATGAACAAAAATGAACAACAGAATAAAAAAAAAAAAGAAAAATCTACATAATAAAATACCAATTGAGCAGGAGAACCAACAGAATAAACAAAAATGAGTAAAAATGTGCAAAAAAATTGCAGAATAATACACAAATTGACCAAAAATGAACAATAAAATAAACAAAATTAATAACAAATTGAGAAAACAATAAAAAACTGAGCAAAAAATGGACCAAATAACAAACAAAATGAACAAAAATCAGGGAAAAACTATAAAATGAACAACAGAATAAACAAAAATGAATAAAAATGTACATAATAACAGACCAATTGAACAGGAGAACCGATAGAATAAAACAAAAATGAGTACAAATGTGCAAAAAAATTACAAAATAATACACAAATTGACAAAATACAAACAATAAAATCAACAAAATTAATAACAAATTGACAAAATAATAAACTGACCCAAAAATTTCCAATATAACAAACAAAATAAACAAAAACAGGGAAAAACAATACAATGAGCAAAAATGAAAACAAAAGAATGACAAATTAATTCAAAAATAATAATTCAACAATGAACACAAAATAGACAAAATTAACTCAAATGAACGTAAATGAAAAGAAATGTATGAAATAATAAAAAGAACCGACAAAATACACAGAATTAATGAAACGTGGACAGAAAAACCAACAACAAAACAAACCAAAAAAAGACAAAATGTCATTTTTGTTCGTTATTTTGATTCTGTTGAGAGCATCCAGAGAGATGAGGAGGAGGAGGAGGAGGAGAGAGAGGAGGAGGAAGAAGAGGAAGAGGAGGAGGAAGAAGAGGAGGAAGAGGAGGAGGAAGAGGAGGAAGAAGAGGAAGAGGAGGAGGAGGAAGAAGAGGAGGAAGAGGAGGAGGAAGAAGAGGAGGAAGAGGAGGAAGAGGAGGAGGAAGAAGAGGAGGAAGAGGAGGAGGAAGAGGAGGAAGAAGAGGAAGAGGAGGAGGAAGAAGAGGAGGAAGAGGAGGAGGAAGAAGAGGAGGAAGAGGAGGAGGAAGAGGAGGAAGAAGAGGAAGAGGAGGAAGAAGAAGAGGAGGAGGAGAAAGAGGAGGAGGAAGAAGAGGAAGAGGAGGAGGAAGAAGAGGAGGAAGAGGAGGAGGAAGAAGAGGAGGAAGAGGAGGAGGAAGAGGAGGAAGAAGAGGAAGAGGAGGAAGAAGAAGAGGAGGAGGAGGAGGAGAGAGAGGAGGAGGAAGAAGAGAAGAGGAGGAGGAAGAAGAGGAGGAAGAGGAGGAGGAAGAGGAGGAAGAAGAGGAAGAGGAGGAAGAAGAAGAGGAGGAGGAGGAGGAGGAGAAAGAGGAGGAGGAAGAAGAGGAAGAGGAGGAAGAAGAGGAGGAGGAAGAAGAGGAAGAGGAGGAGGAAGAAGAGGAGGAAGAGGAGGAGGAAGAAGAGGAAGAGGAGGAGGTGAATCAACAAGCGGAGGAGGAGCCTGTATCTGTGTTATATTATATTATATTATATTATATTATATTATATTATATTATATTATATTATATTATATTATATTATATTATATCATATTCTGTTTTGTTGTATTTATCTTATATTTATCTTGTGTAAATATTAACTTCCTGGTGAATCTGTGAATCATAAACATACAATAAAAACTAAACTAAACCTACTGAGTGTAATAGTCAGTGGGTTCAGGTCTGATTTAAACGGATTTAAACCCCTAACCCTGAGTTTGTGTCTGTGTTTGTGTCTGTGTTTGTGTCTGTGTGTGTCTGTGTTTGTGTGTGTCTATGTTTGTGTCTGTGTTTGTGTCTGTGTGTGTGTCTGTGTTTGTGTGTGTCAATGTTTGTGTTTGTGTCTGTGTTTGTGTTTGTGTCTGTGTGTGTCTGTGTTTGTGTGTGTCTATGTTGTGTTTGTGTCTATGTTTGTGTTGGCGTCCTGGTGTTTGTGTACTGTGTCTGTGTGGTCTATGTGTTGTGTTTTGTGTTGTGTCTATGTTTGTGTTTGTGTCTGTGTTTGTGTCTGTGTTTGTGTTTGTGTCTGTGTTTGTGTGTGTCTATGTTTGTGTTTGTGTTTGTGTCTATGTTTGTGTTGTGTCTGTGTTTGTGTCTGTGTCTGTGTGTGTTCTGTGTTTGTGTGTGTCTATGTTTGGTTGTGTCTGTGTTTGTGTCTGTGTTTGTGTCTGTGTTTGTGTTTGTGTCTGTGTCTGTGTGTGTCTGTGTTTTGTGTGTGTCTATGTTTGTGTTTGTGTCTATGTTTGTGTTTGTGTCTGTGTTTGTGTCTGTGTGTGTGTCTGTGTTTGTGTGTGTCTATGTTTGTGTGTGTGTCTGTGTTTGTGTCTGTGTGTGTCTGTGTTTGTGTGTGTCTATGTTTGTGTTTGTGTCTGTCTTTGTGTCTGTGTTTGTGTTTGTGTCTGTGTCTGTGTGTGTCTGTGTTTGTGTGTGTCTATGTTTGTGTTTGTGTCTGTGTTTGTGTTTGTGTTTGTGTCTGTGTCTGTGTGTGTCTGTGTTTGTGTGTGTGTCTATGTTTGTGTTTGTGTCTGTGTTTGTGTTTGTGTCTGTGTTTGTGTTTGTGTCTGTGTCTGTGTGTGTCTGTGTTTGTGTCTGTGTTTGTGTGTGTGTTTGTGTCTGTGTGTGTCTGTGTCTGTGTGTGTCTGTGTTTGTGTGTGTCTGTGTTTGTGTCTGTGTTTGTGTCTGTGTGTGTCTGTGTTTGTGTGTGTCTGTGTTTGTGTGTGTGTCTATGTTTGTGTTTGTGTCTGTGTGTGTGTCTGTGTTTGTGTTTGTGTGTGTTTGTGTCTGTGTCTGTGTATGTGTTTGTGTGTGTGTGTGTGTGTGTGTGTGTGTGTGTCTGTGTTTGTGTGTGTGTCTATGTTTGTGTGTGTGTCTGTGTTTGTGTGTGTGTCTGTGTTTGTGTTTGTGTATGTGTGTGTGTGTGTGTGTGTGTTTGTGTCTGTGTCTGTGTCTGTGTATGTGTGTGTGTGTGTTTGTGTCTGTGTCTGTGTCTGTGTTTGTGTATGTGTTTGTGTGTGTGTGTGTCTGTGTCTGTGTTTGTGTGTGTGTATGTGTGTGTGTGTGTGTTTGTGTCTGTGTCTGTGTTTGTGTATGTGTTTGTGTATGTGTGTGTGTGTGTGTGTGTTTGTGTCTGTGTCTGTGTTTGTGTGTGTGTATGTGTGTGTGTGTGTGTGTTTGTGTCTGTGTCTGTGTTTGTGTATGTGTTTGTGTATGTGTGTGTGTGTTTTGTGTGTCTGCTGGACTCCACAGGTTCAGTGTGACTCATACATGGCTCTAATGTTACTAATCACTGTAATTATTGATGATTATTAGTTGATTAGGTTCACGCAGGTCGATGGGTTTCCACTTAAATACTGAGTCGTTGGTCTGAGCAGCAGAGCGTTTAAAGCTGAATGGAATTCATCCTTTTTCTATTAAACACTGATCAGGTTATTGATCAGACTCATATCCAACAGCAGAGCCGATCAGGTTATTGATCAGGAGGATTAATCAGGAGCGACAGCCGGCCGATTAATTAAACCTTTAATTTCCTCCTCGATACGACCTTTATCGATCAGACTGTGTGTGTGTGTGTGTGTGTGTGTGTGTGTGTGTGTGTGTGTGTGTGTGTATGTGTGTGTGTGTGTGTGTGTGTGTGTGTGTGTGTGTGTGTGTTCTGTACATTACTAGTGAATTATTACTGGATTAATTAATCAAAATCCACTTAAACTGAACCTGGTTCTTTCCAAATGAATGAGTTTTTTTAACAGAACATGTTTTAGGTTTTTTTTTTTATAAAAGACTGAGGTCAAAGAAAAGGAAGAAAACTGAGCTGAAAATATCATTTAAAGTCACTATTAAAGTCTATTCTAGATTATTTCACTATTATTGCATGGTTTTTATTGTTATGGAGCAAAAATATGAAAAATAACTTCAGGAAATTGTATTGCAATGAAATTTGTTGCTATTTTTTTTTTTTCTTATAATTGAGTGTAATGTGAAAAATCTGCACATTTTTAAATGAATATTGTGATAATTCTAATAAAAATATGCAGTTTTCAATCAGAAAACATCAATGTTCATCATAGTTAGATTTTATTTTGTGTCCAGTGTGAGACTAACGAATAATTAAAAAATTAATATATGGGAATTAATTTTTTCTGTTAAAATAGAAGAAAGTTTTCCTCTGTAAGAGTTTATAAATGTTGAAAAAGAAATGAAAATGTAGAAGAAATATAAGAAATACACCCGAGATGAAAAACAAAAAAGTGGAATAAAATTAAAACTGTCAAAGACACAAAATGAAACCAATGTAAAACTAGACAATGACATAAAAACCAATGTAAAATAAAACAAAATGAAAAATGAAAAGAATGATCAACAACACGAACAATGATGTAAAACACAACATGAAAACTATGCAACCGGACCAAATCTGTTTTCAATTTTAAGATTAATGCTGCTGTTTTATCGAAATGAAAACAGGAAGTGTGTGTTAAAACAAATGCTGCTCCATAAATATTACACCAGTGTGCACTTACAACATTATTTTAATTATTTACAACTGCATAAAATAATAGAAATTTCTTTTATTTTAGTATTAGCGTAAATTTAACTTAGCCTGTTAGCATTAGCATATTAGCACTGTGTTTTCTGAAAGCTAAAATCTACTGGTTAAATGTGCAATAATTAATATTTTGTAGTCTGAGTGTAATTTGATGTATTTCTGATGCTGTTTAATGAATTTATTTCAGATTTGACTATTTTTACTAACATCTACAATAACGTTCATGCTACACCAGGAAGCAGCGAAGGCAGAGTACAACTTATTCAAAATGAAAACAGGAATTGTTGGTAAAATGTGTTTGTTTGTTTAACAAATTTTAATTCATAAATATTACACCAGTGTGCTGGTTTCAACTGTCTAAAATGATAGAAATGTCTTTTTTTTAGTATTAGCATAAATGTGCTAGTGTTAGCAGATTAAATTACATTACTAACGGTCTGTTAGCATTAGCATATTAGCATTGTGTTCTCTAAATGCTAAGGTCGACTGTTTAAATGTGCAATAATTAATATTGTGTAGTCTAGGCCTGTTCTACTAACACTTCAAATGTATATTTTTTGTTTCTGATGCTGTTTTATATATATATATATATATATATATATATATATATATATATATATTTTTTTTTTTTTTTTTTATGTATTTATTTATTTTTTTAATAGTTTTTAAATTTATTTTAGATTTGACTCTTTTTACTGACATGTACCATAACGTTCATGCTACACCAGGAAGCAGCGAAGGCAGAATACGACTCATTTAATGGGAAAGAAAACAGACCTAAGTCTTATTTTCATGTGATTATACACAAATAAAACATAATTATCCACTTATGAGTCAGGTCCTGTTTCATTTCTGTATTAAATGAGGAGCTGGTTTTCATTTTTCACTTTGTCTTTGGTTTATTTTTTCCTTCATATTCAAAATGAAAACAGGAAGTGTTGGTAAAACATGTTGATTTAACAAATTTTAATGAATAAACATTACACCAGTGTGCTCTAACATCTAACAACATTATTTTAATTATTTTCAACTTCATGAAATAACAGAAATGTCTTTTATTTTAGTATTAGCATAAATGTGCTAGTGTTTGCACATTAAATTCCATTACTATTTTAGCATGTTAGCATTAGCATATTAGCATGGTGTTCTCTGAATGCTAATGTGTTTATATGTGTAACAAATAATATGTACAATGTATGTTTCTGATGCTGTTTTATGACATTATGTTAGATTTGACTGATTTTTATGTAATTTTACACAAAACAAACATAATTACCAACATTATCTTCCATCACACACTGGACATTTATATCAACTAATGAGCAGGTCATGTTTCATTTCTATATTAAATGAGAAACTGTTTTTCATTTTTCACTTTGTCTTTTTCTTATTTTTTCCCTCATATTCAAAAAGAAAACCGGAAATGTTGGTAAAATGTGTTGGTTTAACAAATTTTAATGAATAAACATTAACACCACTGTGCTCTAACATCTAACAACATTATTTTAATTATTTCCAACTTCATGAAATAACAGAAATGTCTTTTTTTTTTTTTTTTTTTAAGTATTAGCATAATTGTGCTAGTGTTAGCACATTAAATTACATTACTATTTTAGCCTGTTAGCATTAGCATATTAGCATGGTGTTCTCTGAATGCTACGGTGTTTAAATGTGTAACAATTAATATGTACAATGTGTGTTTCTGATGCTGTTTTATGAAATTATGTTAGATTTGACTGATTTTTATTTAATTATACACAAATAAAACATAATTATAGACATTATATTCCATCACACACTGGAGATTTATAGCAACTTATGAGTCAGGTCATGTTTCATTTCTATATTAATGAGAAACTGGTTTCATTTTCACTTTGTCTTTCTCTTCTTTTATTCTTTCCCTCATATTCTTTATTTATTCATAACGCTGAGTATTTCCATTTATTAACAGTTTTTTTTGTATTGCTGTAATAAAACACGATCCTTTTCCTTTTCCTGACCAACTGTCTGACTCCGTTCGACAGTTTTCTTAATTGGCTTCACAAAGTCGATAAAACCCACAGACCTTTTGCACTGGGGGAGATTAAAACATAAAAAGAAATTGAAAGGATAAATTAAGCTCATAAAGTAAAGAGGGGGGAGTTGTAAAACCAGAATGGAGACAAACCCGCCAAGACACGTTTTAATAAATAAAGCGAATAAATAATCGCAGCTCTGCTAAACTCCCAGCTCCATCTCCAAACTTTAATGGTCCAAAATGATGCGGTTACCTGGCAACCGCTCATCTGAGAGCATGTGAAGACATTAGAAGAGCTGGAGTGGAAGAAGGATGAAACACAGGAGCAATCAGCTGCTATTACACCTCCGCCGACCTCTATTAGCACATGCAGAGTGAACGAAGGCGGAGGGATGAAGACGAGGAGTGCATTTACTGACAAGAGTCCAGAGTTTGGGGTAAAATCCTCCAAACATCCACCTGTAAACCTGATCTGATACTGATTAGATTCACACTTTAACTAATGAACAACAGGCAGCAAGACAGAAAATATGGAAAACCCAGAGGTAGACGAACAATGACGTAAAAGACAGAAATGATGTAAAATACAAAATACGATGAAAAACACGCAACAATGAAAAACGATATAAAACATGTAAAAAGAAAAAAATTAAATGAAACACCCTTAAATACAAAAAAACATAAAAAGATGGAAACTGTATTAAAATGGAACAAGATGAAAATGATATAAAACATGTAACTAATGAACAATGTGCTACAAGACAGAAAATATGTAAAACCCAAAAGTAGACGAACAATGACGTAAAAGACGGAAATGATGTAAAATACAAAATACGATGAAAAACACGCAACAATGAAAAACGATATAAAACATGTAAAAATAAAAAAAAATTAAATGAAACACCCTTAAATACAAAAAAACATAAAAAGATGAAAACTGTATTAAAATGGAACAAGATGAAAATGATATAAAACATGTAACTAATGAACAATGCACAACAACGCACTCTCTGTCACATGTTCACTGTGGTCGGTTTCAGATGCTGCAGCTCTTTCATAATTCATAGTTTCAGTTCTCGTTTGTTCAGTATTAACGCTGTATTCCTGGCCGTTTTGGAGCCCATAAGTCACGACTTCAAACCACGACTCATGACGTTGTAGCGTTCCAGGCTAGGCACGCCAAACTGCCTGAGCGCAAGGAATTGTGGGAGCTAGATGTAAACAAACCAGCATGTCGGACCGTATGTTATGCTCATTAACAATCATGTCTATCGCCAAAGGTGTTTGTTCTTTACGTATTTGAGGGAAACAGAGGAGGAAAAACGGCACATGAGGCAAGAGAAGCTGTTCTACCTTTTATGTTTTGTTATTAGTGTAAGGCAGATTTATCTGTACAGCACAGTTCATACACAGGGCTTCACAGTGTTTTACAAAAATAGAAAAGAGACAGATTAAAAACCTACAATAGAGGGTCTGCACGTGACGTCACCGCTAGTGGAAGTCACCGTGGTTCCGCCCACTGAGTGTCAGACAGAGGCAGATGAGTAGCGGCTTTGTCTTGAATACTGCGAAAGCTTTAGAACAATCTAAAAATGGGGCAGAGCTGCTGTGCTGTTGATCGCACAAATAGGTTTCAAAAGCACTGGGAACTATCGTTTTAGCGGCGACCTAAAGCCACAGACAGAAGAAGCAGATGGATCGCTGCAATTCAGAGAAAGAACTGGAATCCAGACAACCAGACCTGGATCTGTGTCAGGTAACGTTCATTTGTGCTGTGTTCTGGTGTAAACTCATCCTTAAATTCCATCTGGTTTTGGCTAACGTTCCTTCTTAGTAAAGCTCTTCATGTTAGCATCTGTCATTTAGTTCTATGTTTCAGAACTGAAACGTTTGTGTCTTCAGTTGTGTGACTGTGAACCTTGTGTTCTACATGATTTGTAAACTAGCTTAAACTGAGGCTAACCTAGTTTTCCACATAAGGGGGTACTCTAGCACACAGCTGTTGGATCTGTGTTGGATCCAGTATTTGATGTGAACTCTCCTTAAATCTCCACAGTACCAGTAGATCATCCACTCACTTGGGTCAGTACTAAGGGTTCAACTCCAGTAAATCAGTAGTGAACTGTGAGCACTACTGCTGGGCCTTTACCGCCCAAATCACCGCCAAGAAAATACATCTGCACTGACACAAAACCTCCAAAACAATAGTATGTTGAATGAAAGCACTCACCAGCTGGAATCCTCTAATGAACCAGGACCAGGATGGACACAACTCTGGGTCTGTTGGATGCTTTCAGCCTTTGCATTGGGGATTTTCCCGGCGTTGAACTCAGGTTCATGTAAATGTCAGGATAGGTGATTTCTGTCCCAGACCAGTGTTGGTAGAACAGCTGTTGTTTGTAGTTTGTATGGATCCATGTCCAGTCCAACTGTCTTTAATTTCATTTTATATTCCACAGTTTTCTGCTCTGGCTGTAGTTACTGCTATGCTCCGCCATGTTGAGCCAGTTTGTATTTGCCGCTGAGTCTGACTTAGAGGGGCGTGGCCTGGGGGGAAGTGACGGATGTGCATTCCCTCTATTATAATTAAAACATAATCAATAAAACATAAATAATAATCACTTAAAACAAAGTAAAAGAGAAGAATGCAGATAGAACCCTTTCAGTTGTTCTATGCACAGTCGAACAGCTGTTTTCAGCCTGGACTGAAACACTGTCAGAGCAGAGGTCTGTCTGATGTCGTCAGGAAATGTTTATTTGTAGACGTACCAGTATGTGTTAGTAATTTATTCTTGCACTCATCAGACTGAAAAGTAGCTAACGCTAGAGCAGCTGCTGATCATGCAGAACATTTGCAGATAAATAACATTAGAGATACACCTTGTTTTAATAAACAATTTGCATAAACACCACATCCATGGGGGGGCGCCATTGCTACATGACGTCAGAACTCAGAACTGGGAGAACATGGATCTAGTACGAGTTCACGGGTGGGAAGTCACAGGTTTGACTGACATTCCAGTGCATTTACACCGGTAGAAGGATGGAAAAACACCAGTTATGGGTGGACTGGAACACAGCATCATTGTCCTCCTTGTAAATCACAGCTGGACTGACTGTACACATACTGACCACGGAAAACCCAATTCTGCCTTTGTGCAGTCATCTACACCTGGATTTACTGCCTCTGTCCACAATAATACACATTATGTAGACTAAATATTCTCTAAAATTAACCTGTATTTGCAACATAGTATAGCAAACTATTACATGATTAAAAACAAATTAATTTTAGCAAAAAAAAATGTCTCTTTGTTGAATGTCTGGGGTCACCAGAAATGAGTGATGGTAAAATGGAGTCACGAGTAAAAAAAAAGGTTGGGAACCATTTATTTGGGCGGACATGGTGTATGATGTTCTGTTTGAGCTTTCTTTTCTTATATTCATCATTTAATGGGTCTTATATATTTTATTTTATTTTATTTTATTTTATTGTAGTTTTGTTTGTTTGTTTGTTTGTTTGCTTGTTTGTTTTTCTCTCTTCTGCTCAGTTTACTCAGTTGTGGTTGTAGTTATTGTTTCCATTCTAATTATCACCATGGTTGTTATTGCTTGTATTGTTGATACTTTGTTGTGAGGGTCTTTGGCACCCCCACCCCCACCCCCACCCCAAGACAAGTTACAGGAAAAAAAAAAAAAAAAGAAAATAAATTGGGGAACCACTGATTTAACTAAATAGTATATTAGCATGTTAATATAAACCACTAAAACCTTTGCGTTTTAATGCAGTAACCTAAAAGTGTCACTAGGTGGCACTTTTGTACCATTTATTAATCATTTTACACCCTGTTTGTCCTTCCAGGACACCGTAGTTCAGGAGGCCATGTTTATCACAGTTTCCTTTGTTACCACATAAGGTAAGGGATGTTAAATAATGGTCTTTATAATTCTTAAATATTACTAAATACACCCTTATGAAGTCATTTGATCGTAAATTGTATTTTAGGCGCATTAAAAACAGTGTTTGGTGTCGTTTTAACTGATGTTTATGGAGTTAAATATGGTTCAGTATCAGAATAGCCATGTGTCCTGTGAGGCGTTCAAGGACCACATGGTAGCAGGACTTTCAGATGCAGCCTCAGTCTGTTTAGAGTCATTCTGACACCATCACAGCTGTTGGATTCATTCACTATATATGAAGTACAGATGCTGCTGCTGTAAAGTCATCATGTTGGATTATGTTCAGATGATTTTAAGAACATACATATCATTAACTGAAGTTTAAACAAGTGTCTCCATCAGCTGTCATTAATGATGTTTCTACGTTCACTCTGGAGCCTCTGAATGGATCATATCTGAAGACCATGAAAAGATGAAGAACTGTATTTACATTAGATTAATGTTGAAATTAGGTTTTCAAGTAAAAACTGGGTTAAAATACCATGGATTAAACATGGATACTATACCTGGTGTCCTGCCAATAAACCATAATATTCACCTGAACCAGTTTAAATACATGAGAATGAATCGTTTGTGTTAAAATAGTAAAAAGTTTTCGTCTGTAAGAGTCTATAAATGTTGCAAAAGAAATGGAAATGTAGAAGAAATTTTACAAAATAAACACTACGTAAAACACGCACGAGATGAAAACCAAAAAAAAAGGAATAAATGAAAACTGTTAAAGACAAAAGATGAAAACTATGTAAAATGTGCAAGAAAAGAATGAACAATATGCAACAAGACGAAAACAACAAAAGCAAAATGAAAACCAAAGTGAAATACAACAAAAAAGGAAAAATGTGTAGAAATTATCAACAAGACAATGATGTAAAAACACAACATGAAAAACTGTGAAAAATATTCAAGACAAAAATCTGTTTTCTATTTTAAGATTAATGCTGCTGTTCTGTTTGTTTTTGTCTCTTTTTGTGGTTTTTTTTTTTTTTAATCTAAATTAAATCATAAAAACACAAAAGTGTTACAGTGTGTTTTAAAACAAACTGAAAAATTTCATAAACCCCTTAACTTTTAGGTTGGACAATACAGCAGAGGGTAACCATGGAAACGGTTTAATCCTTTACATCAGGGGTGTCGAACTCATTTTCCTTCAGGGGCCACATTCAGCCCAGTTTGACCTCCAGTGGGCCGGACCAGTCCAATAACAGCATCATAGCCTATAAATAATGACAACGCCAAATATTTTAGAAGTAAAAAATTACATTAAATTATAAAATCATTTACATTTTACAAACTATCCAAACAAAAAAGATGTGAAAAACCTGAAAAAATGGAAATTTCTGAAGAAAAATAAGAAAAAATAATAAGAAAAATTTGACCAATATTTATATGTGCATCTACCAAGACACAAAACAGGCAGAATATTGTTAAAATTATACTTATTTTTCTTTAGACATTTCAGGTTGTTCATATTTGTTCAGGTGATTGACATTTTATTATTAAAGGATATTAAAATTTAATGTTCTTTGCAATAAATCAAAGAGAAAAAATTGGCATTGTCATTATTTATAGGCATGATGTCATATTATTTTTTTCACATTAAACCAGTGGTTTCTGACCTTTTTTTACTTGTGACCCCATTTTAACATCGCAAATTTCTGGCAACCTCAGACATTCAAAGCAGAGACATTTTTTTTGCTAAAATTAATTTCTTTTTGATCATGTAATAATTTGCTAAACTATGTTGCAAATAAACATTAATTTCAGAGGACATTTAGTCTATATAATGTATACTATTCTGGACAGAGGCAGTAAATCCAGGTGTAGATTTCTGCACAAAGGGAGGATTTGATTTTCCTTGGTCAGGATCTGTCCAGTCAGTCCAGCTGTGATTTACAAGGAGGACAATTAATAGTGAACAAACAAGAACTGAAACTATGAATTATGAAAGAGCTGCAGCATCTGAAACTGACCACAGTGAACATGTGACACAGAAACAGAACCACAAACTGCAGTTTCACAACCACAGTTTGTCTGTTATGGACTGGCATTGGCTCTGTCAACTCATCCTATATTTTTATTAGTATGCTTTTTTGTTTGTTTGTTTGTTTTTTTAATCAATTTCTAGAAATTTAAGGCGACCCCATTTGAATTCCAGGCGACCCCACATGGGGTCCCGACCCCAAGGTTGAAAAACACTGGTGTAGAATAAGCAACAAGACAATGATGTAAAAACACAACAACGTGAAAAACAGTGAAAAATATTCAACAAGACAAAATCTATTTTCTATTTTGAGATTAATGATCCTGTTCTGTTTGTTTTTTGTGTCTCTTTGTTGTTTTTTATGTAAATTAAATCATAAAAACACAAAAGTGTTAAAGTGTGTTTTAAGACAAACTGAAAAAATATATAAAACCCCTTAAGTTTTAGGTTGGACAATACAGCAGAGGTTAACCATGGAAACGGTTTAATCCTTTACATTAATCAAATATATTCACATATACATATATATTTGCATGGACACTGTTCTCATTCAGAGGTGCGTTGGGTGGATACATGAGCCGTACTTGTTCATAAATACAGTTATTTTCTTCAGAATTCGACTATTTTCAGATACTTGTTCTATCTGCTGTTTTTCTCTGGTTTCAGTTTTCTCTCTTCAGTTCTATTATCTCATCCACTTCATCTTCATCTCCTCCTCCTCCTCCTCCTCCTCCTCCTCCCTCGGCCTGGAGACGCAAATAAAACCATCACGGTGACAGCGTTTTATCAGTAGATGCAGGAGGAGGATTTAAAGCTCCCATAGGCACCAGGACGCCCCCTCCTGGACACAGCAACCACAGCAACTGGGACCGACTGGGACCGACTGGGACCGACTGGTTTAAGGAGCTAAACCAGTTCAACTAGTCCACCCCACGTCCTCTCCTTCAGTGTTTTCATCTACATCTGCTTCAGTGTTGGGTTGTGGGTGGAGCCGTTCACATTCTTAAATAATAAACAGAAGTTCAGGGTTAAAGGAGCGAAGAGTAAAAAAAAGACCTAAAATCATCATTATATCATTTAGAAAAAAGAGCTGTGAAGTTTGGTCTCAGATGGATTGGACTGCACAGATATGAATAGGGCTGTGTTTTGGCAAAAATCTGGCGATACGATACAAATCACAATACTAGGATCACGATAGGATATATCACAATATATCGTGATACTGTTAAAAAGGCCATTTTTTGTTTGTTTCTTTTTTATTATTTTTTTCATTTTTATTTGATCACAACAGGATCTAATGCTATATCATAAAATGTTCCTGTGTTCAAACTGAAATTCTGTTTCACAGACTTTCCAGTTTCAGATCCTGTTCAAATGTTCAGATTCTATTAGTTCACAACTAACATCAGAACAGGATTTGAGTTCAATCCCAACAAAGGAACCAACATTATTTAATAAAAGAGTGTTAAATAAGAATAAATAAAATATAAACAACAATGAACCTCTACAATATCTGCATTTGATTAAATACCTAACTAGAAGCACTCGGAGAGCGCAGACCTCCGCCAAGGCTGATCAGTGGTGCCCCCGTGGGCCCCCCCACCCCCGATCACCACCAAAATTTAATCATTTCTTCCTTATCCCATTTCCAACAAACCCTGAAAATTTCATCCAAATCTGTCCATAAGTTTTTGAGTTATGTTGCACACTAACGGACAGACAAACAAACAAACAAACAAACAAACAAACAAACAGACAAACAAACACACACACACACACACAGACAAACAAACAGACAAACAAACAGACAGACAAACAAACAAACAAACAGACAAACAAACAAACCCTGGCAAAAACATAACCTCCTTGGCGGAGGCAAAAATATCGATACAGTATTGTGAAATGAAATATCGGAATATACTGCTGAACTGATATTTTCTTACACCTCTAGATATGAAGTGAATTTATTTCCATCGACAGGATTTATGTGACCACTAGAGGGAGTAGTGAGTCACCCTGTGGAAAACAAACACCACAGCTGGGATGAGAACCATTAAGAAACAACATTTAGTGTCAAAGAAAAGAAGTGATAAAAATAGAAGCTGTTGTTTTTGAGCTGCAAACGTAAAGAATGGAGTTAGGTGTTGAAATGTCAGCGTTTTTTCTACATATGAGTCTGATTCTGAGGCTAATGAAGGTATAAAGTTATTATGGGATGTTCGTATCATTGCTAAGTTGCTGTTTGTTGATCCACAGTTCCTGGTTTGTTGGATTCAAACAAATCTTTGGTTCACCTACTGACGACACAAACCGAACAGAAAACACTGTGGCTGTTTTCAGTCTAAAAATAGAGTAAAGCTAACAGAGCTAAGCTAACAGAGCTAAACTAACAGAGGTTACCTAATAGAGCTAAGCTAACAGAGTTTAGCTAACAGCTAAACTAACAGAGGTTAGCTAACAGAGCTAAGCTAATGGAGCTAAGCTAATGGAGCTAAGCTAACAGAGTTAAGCTAACAGAGTTAAGCTAGCAGAGCTATAATGTAAACTATCAGCTGATGCAGCACATGAAGATTATAAGACAGTGTTATTTTGATCGACTGCTAAAGTAAGCGTTTATGGGTTTTAGTTTTTGAAGAAAACTCAATGAAACCATAAAACAGACGTGTGTAAACGATGATCTGTGTCCTTTATTCAGAGGCTGATCCAGTCTGTGGACACATCAGGTGGTGTTGGAACCAGACTGACCCCTGCTGGTCAGAGTTTAGAATATCAGTACCACAGAAAAACACTAACAGGACGTTTTGTGTTTCACTGAGTTCGTTTTCAGGACCTTTTTGTAGTTGGAGTCGACTGTTACAGCGAAGGGTTTAAGTTTGAATTCATGTTTTATTTTAGTTCACTGACCAATGAGCACCGAGATAGGATGAAGGAGTCGTCTTCATCATCATCGTTTGTGTGTTTGTGTGTCTGCTGTTGTCATGTTTGTGTGTCTGCTGTTGTCATGTTTGTGTGTTTGTGTGTTGTGCATCTGCTGTTGTCATGTTTGTGTGTTTGTGTGTCTGCTGTTGTCATGTTTGTGTGTTTGTGCGTCTGCTGTTGTCATGTTTGTGTGTTTGTGTGTCTGCTGTTGTCGTGTTTGTGTGTTTGTGCGTCTGCTGTTGTCGTGTTTGTGTGTTTGTGTGTTTGTGTGTCTGCTGTTGTCATGTTTGTGTATTTGTGTGTTTGTGCATCTGCTGTTGTCATGTTTGTGTATTTGTGTGTTTGTGTGTCTGCTGTTGTCATGTTTGTGTGTTTGTGCGTCTGCTGTTGTCATGTTTGTGTATTTGTGTGTTTGTGCGTCTGCTGTTGTCATGTTTGTGTGTCTGCTGTTGTCATGTTTGTGTGTTTGTGTGTCTGCTGTTGTCATGTTTGTGTGTTTGTGTGTCTGCTGTTGTCATGTTTGTGTGTTTGTGTGTCTGCTGTTGTCGTGTTTGTGCGTCTGCTGTTGTCGTGTTTGTGTGTTTGTGTGTTTGTGTGTCTGCTGTTGTCGTGTTTGTGTGTTTGTGCATCTGCTGTTGTCGTGTTTGTGTGTCTGCTGTTGTCGTGTTTGTGTGTTTGTGCGTCTGCTGTTGTCGTGTTTGTGTGTCTGCTGTTGTCGTGTTTGTGTGTTTGTGTGTCTGCTGTTGTCGTGTTTGTGTGTTTGTGCGTCTGCTGTTGTCGTGTTTGTGTGTCTGCTGTTGTCGTGTTTGTGTGTTTGTGTGTCTGCTGTTGTCGTGTTTGTGTGTTTGTGTGTCTGCTGTTGTCGTGTTTGTGTGTTTGTGCATCTGCTGTTGTCGTGTTTGTGTGTCTGCTGTTGTCGTGTTTGTGTGTTTGTGCGTCTGCTGTTGTCGTGTTTGTGTGTCTGCTGTTGTCGTGTTTGTGTGTTTGTGCGTCTGCTGTTGTCGTGTTTGTGTGTCTGCTGTTGTCGTGTTTGTGTGTTTGTGCATCTGCTGTTGTCGTGTTTGTGTGTTTGTGTGTCTGCTGTTGTCGTGTTTGTGTGTTTGTGCGTCTGCTGTTGTCGTGTTTGTGTGTCTGCTGTTGTCGTGTTTGTGTGTTTGTGCGTCTGCTGTTGTCGTGTTTGTGTGTTTTTTTTCGATGCGTCTCCAGGGCTGAAGTCGAGCAGAACAGACAAACATGGCGTCAGTTAAAGCTCTGCGGGGGTGGGGTGTGTGTGGGGGGGGTGTGGTGAGGAATGGCGATGCTTTCCCATAATGCCTCTGTGCTGTAAGAGCGGCTTCGGGGCGAACAGACGCTTCGATCGGACTCAGATTGATCGGTGTAAACAGGACCGGAGGCCTGGGTGGTCCTGCTGTCGCTGCTGGAACTGAACAGAGAGCGAAGGTCAAACTGAAATGTATGAGAGCAGCTGAACCTGGGACCACTGAACGGACTGGACCGGACCGGACCGGACCAGACTGGACCGGACTGGACCGGACCGGACTGGACTGGAGAAGAGAAGAGAATAGAGTAGAATAGAATAGAATAGGATTGGATTACATTGAATTAGATTACATTACATTGGATTGGATTACTTTACATTGGATTAGATTATATTGGATTACATTACATTGGATTAGATTGGATTACATTGCACTGAATTAGATTACATTTCATTGGATTGGATTACATTATATTGGATTATATTAGATTGGATTACATTACACTGAATTAGATTACATTACATTGGATTGGATTACATTACATTGTCTTAGATTGGATTACATTACATTGAATTAGATTACATTGGATTGCATTGCATTACATTACATTGGATTATATTACATCACATTGCATTAGATTAGATTGGATTACATTACATTGGATTAGATTACATTACATTACATTGAATTGGATTACATGACCTTAGATTAGATGTAGCTTGTCCTTACACAGGTGTAAGGTATCGTACGTATGTTTTTGTTGCTTATTTTTACATTCTGTTGTTGTTATTCGTCTTTAGTTTGTTGTGTCTTTTTTATGAGAACAAACTAAAGTTAATGTGTTTTTGTCTAATTTTGGGGATTTTTGCGAATATAAATGTAAACAAACAAAAACCTTTCTACTTAGCGGACTCTGAGATGATTAATAGTGTTGTGTTAAATTTCTCCCGTTTTTCCGTTTCATGGATTAAAGACGTTTTGGGGAAACTGAATCTGTTTTTACAGCCTGAACACTAAGTCTTCAGGATGAAACACAAACAAACAGCTTCAGCCGCTGTTTCACGTCTGTTCAGGTTCTGACAGAAAACAGGAGGATTATGGGACACGCTCGGCGTTAAACTGTTTCTTCGCCGAGGCCGGCGGTGCGTTCACTGACAGTCTGACGTGGGAGTGTTTGATGAGCCTGGTGTTTAGGCGCCGTCAGCGTCAGAGTGTGGGCTTTGAACGCTTCCACTTCACACACCGCGTCTGATGGGTTTTGTTTTTGGGCTGAAAACTCAACGCCGCTCTGATGTTTGTTCTGCTCTGAACTTCAGAGAATCTGACAGAAAAATACGCTGAGTCCGTGACATCAACTTTTATTTTTACATCTGAGGGTCAGAAGTGGAACACAGATGAGTTAGAACGGTGACATGAGGATGATGACGAACAGAAGGTTAACCCTTTAAGAACGTGTGCGTCAGCGCTGACGCATGCAGACTGGTACTGGTGTTCAAACCAACGTAACTAATGAACCCTTATCTGAGGTCCGGTTCTTTGTATTGGTCTAGAACGCATTAGGGTGGAGGGGGGGTGGAAGTGGGCGGAGCCGAGAGCAGCAGAGTGCAGTCGGTGAGAGCGAGATGGAAGGTTTTTATTACTTTTATCAGTGTTTTAATGAGGTTCTAGTGGTGAATTCTTGTAAACAGTTGTATATAACAGTGATAGTAGTCGCAAAACTTGAACGATATTTACTAAATGTCAAAAAAACACAAGTGCGTACTGTTGATTTTTCCATTAAATTACAAATGCGATGATTGGTTTATTTATTATCGTGAGATAACAAGAGAAGTCATTCCATAAACATGGCAACGAACGTAAATATGGTGTTGATTTACAGATATATTCATTATTATTATTAGAGCCCAGCTGATTAATCAGCCAGCAGATTAATTAGGCCGATTATTGCTTATCACTGATTAATCAACATCCGCCAATATGTATCCGATTTATTAACATTTCTGTTGCAGAGATTCTGTCTGTCGCTGCTCCTGTGTGTGTGTGTGTGCATGTGTGTGTGTGTGTGTGTGTGTGTGTGTGTGTGTGTGTGAGAGTTAGAGGAACAGTAAAGTGTGTCAGTTTCACTTTCACATGCACACAATCACAGAATCACACACCTGCCTCCCCCCCGTTCCAGCAAGGATGGACTGGTAATCCCCCCCTGCTCCTTCCACCCCCCCGTCCGAAAATTACGGACACCCCCCCCCCACCCCCCGTTCTGTCAAGGGTGGACTGCTAAGCTAATCGCCCGACTGACCCCCCCAGTCTTATGAACTATTCACCCCCCCACACCCCCATGTCCGTGCACTTCCTGTCTCCCTCACAGTTTCATTCTGCAGACAGGCCTGGCTGTTAATACTGTAGGGGAGACTGGGGACAGTTGTAACCAGGTCAGTTGTAACTCTTGCAGTTGCTCCTGGTCTCGGGTGGTCTTCCTGGTCTTGGCTGGTCTTCCTGGTCTTGGCTGGTCTTCCTGGTCCTGGCTGGTCTTCCTGGTCTTGGCTGGTCTTCGTGGTCTTGGCTGGTCTTCCTGGTCTTGGCTGGTCTTCCTGGTCTTGGCTGGTCTTCGTGGTCTTGGCTGGTCTTCCTGGTCCTGGCTGGTCTTCGTGGTCTTGGCTGGTCTTCCTGGTCTTGGCTGGTCTTCGTGGTCTTGGCTGGTGTTCCTGGTCTTGGCTGGTCTTCCTGGTCCTGGCTGGTCTTCCTGGTCTTGGCTGGTCTTCCTGGTCTTGGCTGGTCTTCCTGGTCTTGGATGCCCCCCTGGTCTTGGATGCCCCCCTGGTCCTGGATCGTTTGTTTCATATTCACTTAATGATCCATTTGACTAAAAAGTCCCTTTTTCTTCAGTTTTCTCTGTTCTTAATGTAAAAACCTTTTAATTTTCTCTGAACTTTAATGAACATCATTCATCTTGAATAAATTAAATATAGAAAATACAGGATTTACACTGAAAACTGGAAAACACAGGGTATGAGATGATGATAAATGACTTAGAAAAGCTTAAATGTAGATTAAAATGAATTTGTAAAACAGTTTTTGACATTTTTTTTTGTTTGAGAATGAATCATTTTCCTGAAATTCCAACTTAAATGTTTGTAACTGAACACAGTGTGTGTTTTCAGCTCCCACAGGTGTTTGTTTTTTCTATCTAATCTTTACTAAAGGAGTTCAGCTGCTTGGCTTGAATCCACTCTGGCTGTTTTAGTGGGTTCTCGTCTGTATTCACTCATTCATTCACCTTTAGCAGCGTGTGCAGAACAAACACAGACTGGATCCAGTTGAACTGAAATAAATGAGATGGTTCCAGCGTCCACAGCAGGTCTGAGGAGGACAGAGAGAGAGAGAGGATCCAACAGAAGGAGAAGAAGACTGAAGGAAAGAAAGAGCAGCTTTAAATGGAAGTCTGGAGAAAACACACAGGGGATCTGTCTGGAGCACAGTATACCAGGACCAGACCAGGACCAGGACCAGACCAGGACCAGGACTAGGACCAACACACAGGGGATCTGTCTGGAGCACAGAATACCAGGACCAGACCAGGACCAGACCAGGACCAGGACCAACACACAGGGGATCTGTCTGGAGCACAGTATACCAGGACCAGACCAGGACCAGGACTAGGACCAGGACTAGGACCAGGACCAACACACAGGGGATCTGTCTGGAGCACAGTATACCAGGACCAGACCAGGACCAGGACCAGACCAGGACTAGGACCAGGACCAACACACAGGGGATCTGTCTGGAGCACAGTATACCAGGACCAGACCAGGACCAGGACTAGGACCAGGACCAACACACAGGGGATCTGTCTGGAGCACAGTATACCAGGACCAGACCAGGACCAGGACTAGGACCAGGACCAACACACAGGGGATCTGTCTGGAGCACAGTATACCAGGACCAGACCAGGACCAGACCAGGACTAGGACCAGGACCAACACACAGGGGATCTGTCTGGAGCACAGTATACCAGGACCAGACCAGGACCAGGACTAGGACCAGGACCAACACACAGGGGATCTGTCTGGAGCACAGTATACCAGGACCAGACCAGGACCAGGACTAGGACCAGGACCAACACACAGGGGATCTGTCTGGAGCACAGTATACCAGGACCAGACCAGGACCAGGACTAGGACCAGGACCAACACACAGGGGATCTGTCTGGAGCACAGTATACCAGGACCAGACCAGGACCAGGACCAGACCAGGACCAGGACTAGGACCAGGACCAACACACAGGGGATCTGTCTGGAGCACAGTATACCAGGACCAGACCAGGACCAGGACTAGGACCAGGACCAACACACAGGGGATCTGTCTGGAGCACAGTATACCAGGACCAGACCAGGACCAGGACCAGACCAGGACCAGGACTAGGACCAGGACCAACACACAGGGGATCTGTCTGGAGCACAGTATACCAGGACCAGACCAGGACCAGGACTAGGACCAGGACCAACACACAGGGGATCTGTCTGGAGCACAGTATACCAGGACCAGACCAGGACCAGGACCAGACCAGGACCAGGACTAGGACCAGGACCAACACACAGGGGATCTGTCTGGAGCACAGTATACCAGGACCAGACCAGGACCAGGACCAGACCAGGACTAGGACCAGGACCAACACACAGGGGATCTGTCTGGAGCACAGTATACCAGGACCAGACCAGGACCAGACCAGGACCAGGACTAGGACCAACACACAGGGGATCTGTCTGGAGCACAGAATACCAGGACCAGACCAGGACCAGGACCAGACCAGGACCAGGACTAGGACCAACACACAGGGGATCTGTCTGGAGCACAGAATACCAGGACCAGACCAGGACCAGACCAGGACCAGGACCAGACCAGGACCAGGACTAGGACCAGGACCAACACACAGGGGATCTGTCTGGAGCACAGTATACCAGGACCAGACCAGGACCAGGACCAGACCAGGACCAGGACTAGGACCAGGACCAACACACAGGGGATCTGTCTGGAGCACAGTATACCAGGACCAGACCAGGACCAGGACCAGACCAGGACTAGGACCAGGACCAACACACAGGGGATCTGTCTGGAGCACAGTATACCAGGACCAGACCAGGACCAGGACTAGGACCAGGACCAACACACAGGGGATCTGTCTGGAGCACAGTATACCAGGACCAGACCAGGACCAGGACTAGGACTAGGACCAGGACCAGGACCAGGACTAGGACCAGGACCAACACACAGGGGATCTGTCTGGAGCACAGTATACCAGGACCAGGACCAGACCAGGACCAGGACTAGGACCAGGACCAACACACAGGGGATCTGTCTGGAGCACAGTATACCAGGACCAGACCAGGACCAGGACTAGGACCAGGACCAACACACAGGGGATCTGTCTGGAGCACAGTATACCAGGACCAGACCAGGACCAGGACTAGGACCAGGACCAACACACAGGGGATCTGTCTGGAGCACAGTATACCAGGACCAGGACCAGACCAGGACCAACACACAGGGGATCTGTCTGGAGCACAGTATACCAGGACCAGACCAGGACCAGGACCAGACCAGGACCAGGACTAGGACCAGGACCAACACACAGGGGATCTGTCTGGAGCACAGTATACCAGGACCAGACCAGGACCAGGACCAGACCAGGACTAGGACCAGGACCAGGACCAACACACAGGGGATCTGTCTGGAGCACAGTATACCAGGACCAGACCAGGACTAGGACCAGACCAGGACCAGGACTAGGACCAGGACCAACACACAGGGGATCTGTCTGGAGCACAGTATACCAGGACCAGACCAGGACCAGGACCAGACCAGGACCAGGACTAGGACCAGGACCAACACACAGGGGATCTGTCTGGAGCACAGTATACCAGGACCAGACCAGGACCAGGACCAGACCAGGACTAGGACCAGGACCAACACACAGGGGATCTGTCTGGAGCACAGTATACCAGGACCAGACCAGGACCAGACCAGGACCAGGACTAGGACCAGGACCAACACACAGGGCATCTGTCTGGAGCACAGTATACCAGGACCAGACCAGGACCAGGACCAGACCAGGACTAGGACCAGGACCAACACACAGGGGATCTGTCTGGAGCACAGTATACCAGGACCAGACCAGGACCAGGACCAGGACCAACACACAGGGGATCTGTCTGGAGCACAGTATACCAGGACCAGACCAGGACCAGGACTAGGACCAGGACCAACACACAGGGGATCTGTCTGGAGCACAGTATACCAGGACCAGACCAGGACCAGGACCAGACCAGGACTAGGACCAGGACCAACACACAGGGGATCTGTCTGGAGCACAGTATACCAGGACTAGGACCAGGACCAGGACTAGGACCAGGACCAACACACAGGGGATCTGTCTGGAGCACAGTATACCAGGACCAGACCAGGACCAGGACTAGGACCAGGACCAACACACAGGGGATCTGTCTGGAGCACAGTATACCAGGACCAGACCAGGACCAGGACTAGGACCAGGACCAACACACAGGGGATCTGTCTGGAGCACAGTATACCAGGACCAGACCAGGACCAGGACTAGGACCAGGACCAACACACAGGGGATCTGTCTGGAGCACAGTATACCAGGACCAGACCAGGACCAGGACTAGGACTAGGACCAGGACCAGGACTAGGACCAGGACCAACACACAGGGGATCTGTCTGGAGCACAGTATACCAGGACCAGACCAGGACCAGGACTAGGACCAGGACCAACACACAGGGGATCTGTCTGGAGCACAGTATACCAGGACCAGACCAGGACCAGGACCAGACCAGGACCAGGACTAGGACCAGGACCAACACACAGGGGATCTGTCTGGAGCACAGTATACCAGGACCAGACCAGGACCAGGACTAGGACCAGGACCAACACACAGGGGATCTGTCTGGAGCACAGTATACCAGGACCAGACCAGGACCAGGACCAGACCAGGACCAGGACTAGGACCAGGACCAACACACAGGGGATCTGTCTGGAGCACAGTATACCAGGACCAGACCAGGACCAGGACCAACACACAGGGGATCTGTCTGGAGCACAGTATACCAGGACCAGACCAGGACCAGGACCAGACCAGGACCAGGACCAACACACAGGGGATCTGTCTGGAGCACAGTATACCAGGACCAGGACCGGACCAGGACCAACACACAGGGGATCTGTCTGGAGCACAGTATACCAGGACCAGGACCGGACCAGGACCAACACACAGGGGATCTGTCTGGAGCACAGTATACCAGGACCAGACTAGGACCAGGACCAGACCAGGACCAACACACAGGGGATCTGTCTGGAGCACAGTATACCAGGACTAGGACCAGGACCAACACACAGTGGATCTGTCTGGAGCACAGTATACCAGGACCAGACTAGGACCAGGACCAGACCAGGACCAACACACAGGGGATCTGTCTGGAGCACAGTATACCAGGACTAGGACCAGGACCAGGACTAGGACCAGGACCAACACACAGGGGATCTGTCTGGAGCACAGTATACCAGGACCAGACCAGGACCAGGACTAGGACCAGGACCAACACACAGGGGGTCTGTCTGGAGCACAGTATACCAGGACCAGACCAGGACCAGGACCAGACCAGGACCAGGACTAGGACCAGGACCAACACACAGGGGATCTGTCTGGAGCACAGTATACCAGGACCAGGACCGGACCAGGACCAGGACTAGGACCAGGACCAACACACAGGGGATCTGTCTGGAGCACAGTATACCAGGACCAGGACCAGACCAGGACTAGGACCAGGACCAACACACAGGGGATCTGTCTGGAGCACAGTATACCAGGACCAGACCAGGACCAGGACCAGACCAGGACCAACACACAGGGGATCTGTCTGGAGCACAGTATACCAGGACCAGGACCGGACCAGGACCAACACACAGGGGATCTGTCTGGAGCACAGTATACCAGGACCAGGACCAGGACTAGGACCAGGACCAACACACAGGGGATCTGTCTGGAGCACAGTATACCAGGACCAGGACCAGACCAGGACTAGGACCAGGACCAACACACAGGGGATCTGTCTGGAGCACAGTATACCAGGACCAGGACCAGACCAGGACCAACACACAGGGGATCTGTCTGTAGCACAGTATACCAGGGCCAGGACCAGACCAGGACCAGGACCAGGACCAGACCAGGACCAGACCAGGACCAACACACAGGGGATCTGTCTGGAGCACAGTATACCAGGACCAGGACCAGACCAGGACCAACACACAGGGGATCTGTCTGGAGCACAGTATACCAGGACCAGGACCAGACCAGGACCAACACACAGGGGATCTGTCTGGAGCACAGTATACCAGGACCAGGACCAGGACCAGACCAGGACCAACACACAGGGGATCTGTCTGGAGCACAGTATACCAGGACCAGACCAGGACCAGGACCAGACCAGGACCAACACACAGGGGATCTGTCTGGAGCACAGTAGACCAGGACCAGGACCAGACCAGGACCAGGACCAGGACCAACACACAGGGGATCTGTCTGGAGCACAGTAGACCAGGACCAGGACCAGACCAGGACCAGGACCAGACCAGGACCAACACACAGGGGATCTGTCTGGAGCACAGTATACCAGGATCAGGACCAGACCAGGACCAGGACCAGACCAGGACTAGGACCAGGACCAACACACAGGGGATCTGTCTGGAGCACAGTATACCAGGACCAGGACCAGACCAGGACCAACACACAGGGGATCTGTCTGGAGCACAGTATACCAGGACCAGGACCAACACACAGGGGATCTGTCTGCATTACAGACTGGTGTCCCATTAAATATACTGAGACCAGGACCAGGACAGGGGTTAGAGTCCAGACCAGGACCAGGACAGGGTTTAGAGTCCAGACCAGGACCAGGACAGGGGTTAGAGTCCAGACCAGGACCAGGACAGCCCTGGTCCACACCAAGACCAGGATGAGGATGGTCCCGGTCCTCTATGAGTCCATGTCCAGACCAGGACGTGGACAGTCCTGGTCCTCTATGAGTCCAGGTCCAGACCAGGGTGTGGACAGTCCTGGTCCTCTATGAGTCCAGGTCCAGACCAGGGTGTGGATGGTCCTGGTCCTCTATGAGTCCAGGTCCAGACCAGGGTGTGGATGGTCCTGGTCCTCTATGGGTCCAGGTCCAGACCAGGGTGTGGGTGGTCCTGGTCCTCTATGGGTCCAGGTCCAGACCAGGGTGTGGGTGGTCCTGGTCCTCTATGGGTCCAGGTCCAGACCAGGGTGTGGGTGGTCCTGGTCCTCTGTGGGTCTGCAGTGTTTACAGTGAGTGAAACAAATAATAGAAAATCCAGTTTAGAGTCTGAAAGTAAAACTGAGTCTGAAATAAAGAACTGAAGAAGAAGAAGAGGAACAACAGGAATGAAAGAGGTAGAGTGAACGGCAGCGTCCTCCTCCTCCTTCTTCTTCTCCTTCTCCTTCTGTCTTCTCCTTCTGTCTTCTTCTCCTTTCTTCTCCTTTCTTCTTCTTCTCCTTCTTCTTCTTCTTCTCCTTCTTCTTCTTCTTCTCCTTCTTCTTCTCCTTTCTTCTCCTTTCTTCTTCTTCTCCTTCTCCTTCTTCTTCTTCTTCTCCTTCTTCTTCTTCTTCTCCTTCTCCTTCTTCTTCTCCTTCTTCTTCTCCTTCTTCTTCTTCTTCTCTGTCTTCTTCTCCTTCTTCTTCTTCTTCTCCGTCTTCTCCTTCTTCTTCTTCTTCTCCTTCTTCTTCTTCTCCTTCTTCTTCTCCTTCTCCTTCTTCTTCTTCTCTGTCTTCTTCTCCTTCTTCTTCTTCTTCTTCTCCGTCTTCTCCTTCTTCTTCTTCTTCTTCTCCGTCTTCTCCTTCTTCTTCTCCTTCTTCTCCTTCTTCTTCTCCTCTTTCTTCTCCTCTTTCTTCTCCTTCTTCTTCTCCTTCTTCTCCTTCTTCTCCTTCTTCTCCTTCTTCTCTTCTCCTTCTCCTTTCTTCTTCTTCTCCTCCTCCTTCTTCTTCTCCTCCTTCTTCTTCTTTCTTCTCCTTCTCCTTCTTCTTCTTCTTCTCCTCCTCCTTCTTCTTCTCCTCCTTCTTCTTCTCCTTCTTTCTTCTTCTTTCTTCTTCTCCTTCTCCTCCTCCTTCTTCTTCTCCTCCTCCTTCTTCTTCTCCTCCTTCTTCTTCTCCTTTCTTCTTCTTTCTTCTCCTCCTTCTTCTTCTCCTTCTTTCTTCTTCTTTCTTCTTCTCCTTCTTCTCCTTCTTCTCCTCCTTCTTTCTTCTCCTTCTTCTTCATTCCCGTACCTAACCCTTTTATTTAAAGTACACTGGTTCTATTCTTCGGTGGGTTTGGGGTTTTTCGTGGTGCGTTCGAGGCCTTCGGTGGATTACAGCTTCGAGGCGTGGGTTTCCTGATCGTCGATAATCCGTTCTTTCTGATCCACGTTTCTGCAGCTCAGAGAAAACTTTACATTCATCTGAACTGAGTTTGAGAACGGAGATGAAAGAGTCGGCAGAAATACGACCAGTCCAGGCTTCGGGGAAATAATCAGACGTTAAAACGTCTTTGGTGGAAACTGAAACAGACGTCAGACCGGTCTGGTTTAGGTGGGTCATATGGAGCTGCATTTGTTTCTTTATTATTCAATCAATATTAAAGTTGCCCTAACCAAAAAATATTTTCAATAAAAAAAAACAAAAAACGTTTTTAATCAGAGAAAAAAATTGTTCGAATGCTATTTTTTAGGACTCAAATATTGTTTTGCATTCAAACTTTCTTTTTTTTTTTTTTTTTTTTTAAAGGTTTTTTTATTGAAAACATTTTTTTTGTTAAGGCAACTTTTCTTTCGATGAAATAATAAAGAAACAAATACACCTTCATAGTTTTACAGATCTGACAGTATTTGTCATTATTTTCACCTTTATCGTTGTTTTCATCTTTGTTCATTCTGTTTATTTTAATTCATCATCTTCATCTGGTCGTTCATGTGATTTTTCATTATTTTACATTTATTTTATCAATCTTTTACGTTATTTCCATCTCTTTTTTTATTTTCTTCTTGGTTTGACTTTTACAGTTGACTTTTTTCCATTGACCCTCAAATTGCGTGAACATAACTTGCGCATAAAATTTTCCCAAATGGAAAAACGACAATTTTGCCAACTCACGTTTTTTGATTAAAAGATTTTGCGCTGGCAAGAGGGGTTTTTTCGGGTGTAGTGCAAATGGTATGTCACGCAAAACTGCAATGGAAAGATGTTTTGATATCAAGAATTGCGTACAGATAACACGTCACTTTTAATTGGCGTGTTATCTGTACACATAAGCTTTCCATGTGTATGTTCACGCCATGTAAAATACTACGCAATTAGCATGGTTAGCGTTAGCGGCAAGCACGATTAACAATTAGCTCGAGTAGCGGTTCGGGTTAATGGTTAAGGTTAGCAACAAGCACGATCAGCAATTAGCACAATTAGTGGTTAGGATTAGGGTTAAGGGTTAGAGGCAAGCACAATTGGCGATTAGCGCAGTTAGCAGTTAGGGTTAGTGGTTAAGGTTAGTGGCAAGCACGTTTGGCAATTAGTGTGATTAGCGGTTAGGGTTAGTGATTAAGGTTAGCGACAAGCATGATTAGCAATTAGCACAGTTAGGGTTAGTGGTTAGGGTTAGCAGTAAGCACAATTAGCGATTAGCGCAGTTAGCAGTTAGGGTTAGTGGTTAAGGTTAGTGGCAAGCACGTTTGGCAATTAGCGTGATTAGCGGTTAGGGTTAGGGTTAAGGGTTAGCAATTACAGATATGTAAACTGGAGATCTTGGTGTACATTGACATGCAATCGAGTGACATTGAATAACACGTGAAAGGATGAAAATGCATACGTATAGCACGCCAAATACCATGAGAACCAGTGTGACCTACAACACGATTTCATGATATCATGTCTGCATGTGAATAAAAATAAATAAATAAATGTTGATGGACGTATGTATGGACCCACCAGGAAACCAAATCTTTTTTTAATTTAGTCGAAGATAGAAGGGTAATATAAATAAAATAATAATGAATATATCTGTAAATCAATATTTATGTTCGTAGTCATGTTTATGGAATGACTTCTAGTATCATATCGCGATAACAAATAAACAAATCATCGCATTTGTGATTTAATGGAAAAACTGACATTATGCTCTTCTGTTTTTGCGACATTTAGTAAATATCGGTAAAGTTTTGCGCATTTGTCCAGTGGAAAAGTGACTGGTGTTTATGTCGCCTCAGTTTGTCTTTTACGCTGCTTTTATTTTGTCTTTTACATTTACATTTATGTATGTGGCAGACGCTTTTTCCCAAAACGACTTACAGGGGAAAATCAAAATTTAAAAAAATAAATAATAAATAAATAAAATAAAAAATAAAATAAAATGCAAGAATAGATTAAAGACATAAAGCAGCTGTTCAATTAAAAACAGTGTCATACAAAAGAATAAAAAAGCAAAATAATCGACAAAAATACAAGAATAGATTAAGAAGACATAGAAACAGCTTTACAATTAAAACAGTGAAATAAAAATACCAAGTAAAACAACAGAATAAACATAATAACACATTTAAAATGGAATTTACACACTTTTCATGTTAGTGTTTGTGTCTCCTAAGTTTGTCTTTTACGCTGCTTTTATTTTGTCTTTTACTTTTACTTTTACATTTATGCATTTGGCAGACGCTTGTTTCCAAAGCCACTTACAGGAGAAAACCAAAATTTAAAAAAAAAAAAAGAAATAAAAAGCAATAAAAATAAATAAATTAATTAAATTAAATTAAATATAAGAATAGATTAAGGACATAAACCCGCTGTTCAATTAAAAACAGTGTCGTACAGAAAATAAAAAAGCAAAATAATCGACAAAAATACAAGAATAGATTAAGAAGACATAAAAACAGCTGTACAGTTAAAACAGTGAAATAAAAATACCAGGTAAAACAACAGAATGAACATAATAATACATTTAAAATGGAATTTACACACTTTTTAAATGTTATTTTCTCTTTCTTTTGTTGTGTCCATTATGTTGTTTTCATCTTGTGTTTTTTTTAATATATTTTTATTTTGTTGCTTCTTTTCTGACTTTCATCTGGTTGTATCTGAAAGCGTCTCCTGTCATCGTCTGTCCTTTTTTTTTTTTTTTTCTGTCCTTTTCTGACCACAGCTCCAGTCCAGACTCGTGGTTCTGTCGTTCTGGCCTCATCCCTCCGTTCCTGTCACTTCTTCTTCTTTATCTCCGTCTGAGCCGCTGACAGGTGATAATTACATTACCCATCATCCTTTTCTTCTTCTTCTTCTGTCAGTGCGGTAGATGGAGGGTTGATAATTAGGCCTCTCGTCTCCTCGTCTCTCCTCCTCTTCTGTCTTCTCTCTCTGTTTCTAAGTTTGGACTCATCACTGAGGCCTCCTGTCATGGCCTCCCACTGGGGCATTCTGGGTAACGCAGTTCAAACAGACAAAGTGCAGACAGGACTCAAACGTACGCATGTTCCGCTCAGAGTTGGTTTTGGCTTTCGCTAACGTTTTTCTGCCTAAAAACTAATATTCAGTTCTGTTTTCATGAAGTTCTTTTTTTTCTTTCTTTCTTTTTTTTTTCATATATATTTTTTATTTCACAAAAGAAAATCTTCCAGATAAGGCACAAACATAGTGACACTGGGTCTTACTTTTTGCAATTCTCCTTTGTGCACTCCCCCCCCCCCCCCCCCCCCCGCCTCCCAAAGGAACAAACAACTAAACACACTCAAAAACTAATAGACCAAAAACAGTCCAAATATATATTATTAATAATAATAATGATAATGATAATAATAATAATAATAATAATAATAATAAGATAGAATGAAATAGTAATAATACTTATAATAAGGTACAATGAAATAAAATAATAATAATAATAATAATAATAATAATAATAATAATAATAATAATATAGAATGAAATAATAATAATAATAAGATAGAATGAAATAATAATAATAATAATAATAATAATAATAATGGTAATAATAAGATAGAATGAAATAATAATAATAAGGTACAATGAAATAAAATAATAATAATAATAATAATAATAATAATAATAATAATAGGATAGAATGAAGTAATAATAATAATAATAATAATAATAAGGTACAATGAAATAAAATATTAATAATAATCATCATATTAATAACAACAATAATAATAATAATAATAATAATAATAATATACAATGAAATAAAATAATAATAATCATCTTTCTTTCATGAAGTTCTGAGGATGAACATGAAATTGGTTTCGTTACCACGGAGACACAATGATGTCAGATAGAAAAGAACTACTATATTTAGTAGTATTTAGCAGTTTTGATCTCATTGATTTTCACTGGTAAAAAATACAGCATTTAAATGAACTACCTGCCTCACACCAGAAAATGATCGATTCAAATGAAACTTTTCAAATTACCATTGTTTTCAATTTGTATATATTTGTTTTTACAAAATAAACCTTTCTCTCAACTTTTTTTTTTTATCAGTTCCTATCATTTCTGTTTCTTTTTGTTTCTTAAGTGTTTAATATAAATATTAAAAGAAATAGAAATAAACAGAAATTTCTATTTCTGTAAATATTTGACCTTAAATATTGATGTTTCTAAACCATATGGACATAAATATTGGGACACATCAAGGTTATAATAGTTTTGGATTTTTCATTCTAGTTTAGTTTTATTTAGTTTTGACTTTTTTTCTCAAATTCAGTTGATTTTAATTAGTTTTTAGAGCAGGTTTGCTAGTTTCTATTAGTTTTTGTTATTTTCTAAATGCTTAGTTTTAGGGTTTTTTTTTTAATCTCTTTTCTCTTCTTCTCTGTTGTCATATTCAAATAAATCCCAGACAGGACTCTGCTGCTTTCTCCCAACTTTAGTCTGCATGTTTCCAGGTAGAGTGGGGACCAGAAGACGACTGGAAACCACAAGTGAACACAAGTGACGGACCCTTAAATATCATATGGTGCCACTAGCTAAAATTGCTACAGCGAAATAAATCGATTTTATATCAGTCTGACATTGACAAAGACGAAAACGAAGGGAATTTTATCCATAATTTTTATACGTTTTAGTTAGTTTTGTAAACACACAATACAGTTTCAGTTAGTTTCCGTTTTTTTCTTTGAATTAAATTTTTTATTTATTTCAGTTAACGAAAATGTTTTTACAATTCTAGTTTTCATCATTTCGTTAGTTTTCGTTAACGATAATAACCTTGGGACACATCATGTGCATGGTGATGGTAAATGGGGTTTAGGTTATTTTTGGGTTAAAGGTTATTTCTTGGTTAAAGGTTATTTCTTGGTTAAAGGTTATTTCTTGGTGTGGCTGTGGCTCAGGAGGTAGAGGGGTTCGTTCAACAACTGAAGGGTTGGTGGTTCGAATCCCACTCTGTCCTAGTCATGTGTTGTGTCCTTGGGCAAGGCACTTCACCCTCCTTGCCTCCAGTGCTGCTGCTGTATGAATGCGTATGAATGTTCGGTGGTGGGAGGGGCTGTTGGTGTGGACTGGCACCCATGCTTCTGTCAGTCTGCCCCCCCCCCCCCCCCCCCCAGGACAGCTGTGGATGCAGATGTAGTTTAACACCAGAGTGTGAATGTGTGAGTGGATGAATAATGGATCTGCTGTACACACTGTGAGTATGTGTTCATAGAAAAGCGCTGCATGAATCTAATCCATTATTATTAGTATTAGTAACCAAAGGGTTGGTGGTTCGAATCCCGCTCTGTCCTAGTCATGTGCCGTTGTGTCCTTGGGCAAGACCCACTGTAAAATATTGTTTCTGCAATATATTGCGATGTTTCCTTTCACAATACTGTATCAATATCAAAAAGTACCTTATGGATATTTGTAGGTATTTCTTCAAATGCAGATATGGTGGAGGTTCATTTTAGTTTTTTCTTCCTTTTTTGTTTTTTATTATTTAACACTTTTATTAAATAATGTCAGTTCCTTTGTTGGGATTGAACTAAAATACTGTTTTGGTGTTAGTTCTGAACTGATAGAATCTGAACATTTGAACAGGATCTGAAACTGGAATGTCTGTAAAACAGAATTTCAGTTTGAACTCAGGAACATTTTGTGATAGAACATTAGATCCTGTTCTGATCAAATAAAAATGTGTTTAGTATTTGTGCAGATTTCTGATGTAATTCAGTTCTTCAAGGAAATAATCTTTTTTTTTTTTTTTTTTTAAGAAACAGACAAAAAAAATGGCCTTTTTAGCGGTATCATGATATATCCTGATATATCGTGTTGTGATCCTAGTATTGTGATTTGTATCATATCGCCAGATTCTTGCTGATACACAGCCCTACTTTCCCCCACTGTCGCTCACACTGGTGTATGAATGTTTGGTGGTGGGAGGGGCTGTTTGGTGCAAACTGGCAGCCATGGTTCCTTCAGCTGTGGATGCAAACGTACGTTACCAGCATCAGAATATAAGAGCGAATGAATAATGGATCCATAATGGAAAGTGCTTTGGGTGCCTTGAAAAACACCACAGAAATCTAATCCATTATTATTATTATTATTATTATTATTATTATTATTATTATTATTATTATTATTACTAGTGGCATTGTACCCGTGGTGCCATTGTACGATAGCACGAGAGGCTAAAATCTCCCAGCATACCTCACAACATCTGAATACAGACATAAAAGTGTGCCTAGTAGGTAGTCAGGTCATGTTTGTATTCATTTGGTGAGTTTGGTGGTGATCAGGTCTGTGAAGGCTGAGGAGAACCCGTACAAACGCCCTCTGCGCTGCAACATCGATGGGACAAACCCACACCGGACACAGAAGGTCCGTTATAGTAGGTTTATTATTACAGTCTACTCTCGTTATACCGCCAACTTCCGTTCACAGCCAAATTGGCGGTATAGCGAAAATGGCGTTACAACGGGTTGCGTCCATAATGTGCATGTCTTTACTATATGATGTCTATGCTGCCTCCGTTAACCCGTTCTAATTGCGTTTCTAAATAAATCTTGATTCTGTTATGTTGTAAGGCAGGGATCGGCAACCTTTAACACTCAAAGAGCCATTTCGACCCGGTTTCCACGGAAAAGACAACACTGGGAGCCGCACCTCGAAGGTGCCGCGCCGCGACGCTGGCGGTATAACGGTCGGGAAATCAATGGTATAAGTGTTGTTTGTGCATGGAACTGGGCTGGCGGATGGCGATAAGCGGAAATGGCGGTATAACGGCAGGGCGGTTTAACGAGAGTAGACTGTATTATCAGATAGTTGTAGAATGTGGCATTAGAACTGTTTCTGTGTCTATGACAGTGGTCCAGGTAAGAACAGGAAGGAGACAAACGCTGTCTTGTTTTTCTCTTTATTTTCATTTTCCACTCGTTTGTGTCTTTTTCTCTGCAGCTGCTTGTTGTATTTTGCTGCTGTTAACTGTGAACTTTCCCCACGGAGGGAATCTATATCATATCATATCATATCATATCATATCATATCATAATACTGACAGGACTCAGAGCATGTGTGTGTGTGTGTGTGTGTGTGTGTGTGTGTGATTCTGACAAACTGAGACATCTCTACCTGTCCAGTTTGGTTCCTACAGTTGAGGAGTAGCTCCATCTCCACATTAAACATCTCGTCCAGGTGATAGGACCAGTATGAGTCCCTCTGGAACACAACAGCCTTAGAATCAGTGCAATGAATTTAATCTCATATTATGAAACTATACACATGAGTCATTATTGTTTTGTGTCCCAGACCCTGTTAGAAAAGAAACACCTGAACTCAACGTGTCCACATACTTTTGTCCATATAGTGGATGTGATGTCGATAATGGAACCAGAACCGTTAAATTCTTATCCGTTTCCATCTCCAGACGTTAGGGATGGGAATCGAGAACCGGTTCCCAGTAGCTCGATTCCCTGGAATCGTTTGCCTGCCTGTTTAACGATTCTGTTTATCGATTCTGCCTTCGTTGTGTATGCGCGATGACGTCACACGTACGCAGCATTGTTTTGGTCAGAACGTAGACAACATGGTGTTGAGGCAGAAACGGTCCAAACAGACCACACCAGGTCCAAACAGACCACACCAGGTCCAAACAGACCACACCAGGTCCAAACAGACCACACCAGGTCCAAACAGACCACACCAGGTCTAAACAGACCACACCAGGTCTAAACAGACCACACCAGGTCCAAACAGACCACACCAGGTCTAAACAGACCACACCAGGTCCAAACAGACCACACCAGGTCCAAACAGACCACACCAGGTCCAAACAGACCACACCAGGTCCACTGGAACACTGTCAAAGCTTCCATGTCTTCTAAAGGTGGAATCCCTCCAATCTCCTCAAGCATTTGTCCACAGCATGTGAACCATTTACAGGTTCCGGTGTGGGCAACAAACGTCGTAACTCCTCAAATACAAGTTTCCGAAGGTAAGAAGAGAAAGGAAATGAGGTGCACAACGACAGGAGACAAGCTGAGCCGAGTCGAACCGGTTCCATGTAGTAGAAATGCAGCAATAGAGGAATTAGTAAAGAGTCTGTAGTTTCACTTTCACTGTACGCCCCCCCCCCCCCCCCCCCCCCCGAACCGGGCCCGGCGTCATCTGTTCTTATTATTTGTTCATACTGTGTATGTTCTATTTTCTGTTCCCTCACCCAATGAGAAGCGATAAGAGAATCGGATCGATAAGCAGTATCGATAATGGAATCGGAATCGTTAAATTCTTCTCCGTTTCCATCTCCAGACGTCATGTGGTTCAGATCTTGTGTCTGTTGAACTGATCGACAAAGTCAAACTCAGATACCAGGTGTTTGTCAGGCCTCTGGTAAATGACACTGAAGTGGAAAAACACCACAAATACACAGGACCACAAACACCACACGATGAAGAGGAGGAGGAGGAGGGGGGGGGGGGGGGGGGGGGGGGGTCTGTTCAGAGGGTCAGTGTTCATTTGTTTGAGTAGTTTTTCAATCAACTTAATGCAAACAGACAAGAAGAAGAGTTCAGATAGAAGACAGAGAAGAAGAGTGATGAAGACGAGGAGGAGGAGGAGGGGGGTGGGGGGGGTAATTTACTGCTGTGACTGAGTGATGCAGTGAACTGAGGTCCACGTCTCTGCATTTACCTTTAATTAACACAGTCTCAGATGGAAAACAGAGTCTCTTTAAACCAGGGCTGTCAAACATGCGGCCCGTGGACCAAAGCCGGCCGCTAAAGGGTCCAGTCTGGTCCAGGCTGGTCCAGGCTGGTCCAGTCTGGTCCACTCTGGTCCAGTCTGGTCCAGTCTGGTCCAGGCTGGTCCAGTCTGGTCCAGTCTGGTCCAGGCTGGTCCAGTCTGGTCCACTCTGGTCCACTCTGGTCCAGTCTGGTCCACTCTGGTCCAGTCTGGTCCACTCTGGTCCACTCTGGTCCAGTCTGGTCCAGGCTGGTCCAGTCTGGTCCAGGCTGGTCCAGTCTGGTCCACTCTGGTCCAGTCTGGTCCACTCTGGTCCACTCTGGTCCAGTCTGGTCCAGGCTGGTCCAGTCTGGTCCACTCTGGTCCAGTCTGGTCCAGTCTGGTCCAGGCTGGTCCAGTCTGGTCCAGGCTGGTCCAGTCTGGTCCACTCTGGTCCACTCTGGTCCACTCTGGTCCAGTCTGGTCCACTCTGGTCCAGTCTGGTCCAGGCTGGTCCAGTCTGGTCCACTCTGGTCCAGTCTGGTCCAGTCTGGTCCAGGCTGGTCCAGTCTGGTCCAGTCTGGTCCAGGAGGATTTACAAAACTGCAAAAATGACACTGAAGATGTTAACAGTCACCAGGTGCTTTTCCACTGACCCTCTAACTGTGTGAATATAACTTGTGCGTAAAAATTTGCCTAATGGAAAAATGACAATTTCACCAAAACTGGTTTTCAATTAAAAGTTTTGCGCTGACAAGAGGTGGTTTTTCAGGAGTAGCTAAACTGGTATATCATGCAAAACTGCAACACAACGAGTCATGTGAATTAAAAAAAAAACAAAAAAAAAAACCATATTGACGGACGTTATAACAAGCGAAGAAGAAAAGTTTTTAAAGACAGATGTCGCTCACACCAGGAAACTGAATCATTTTTAATTTAGTACAAGACAGAGGGCTGATCTATGATAATAATGAATATATCTGTAAATCAACACCATACTTACATTCGTCACCATGTCTACAGAATGACCACTCGTGTCATCTCGCGACAATAAACAAATCATCGCATTTGTGATTTAATGGAAAAAGCGACGTTACACATTTCTGTTTTCCGACAGTTTTGTTCATATGTCCAATGGATAAGAGACTACTATCACTGTTAGATACAATTATCTACAAGAGTTCACCTCTAAAACCTCAGTAAAACAGTCTTTTTTCCATTGACCCTCACATTGCACAAAAATAACTCACACATAAAAATTTACCTAATGGAAAAATGATAATTTTGCCAAAAGTGTCATTTTTCGATTAGAAGTTTTTGTGCAAAAGGTGGTTTTTCAGGCGCAGCAAAACTGTCAGTTCTTAACAATGCCTCCCATCCTTTACCAGGTGAATTCCAGCTCCTGTCCTCTGGACGGAGGTTCTTAGTCCCAGGTGCAGGACCCAGCGTTTATAAAAACAGCTGTGTTCCTGTCGCCGTCACTAAGCTCAATAAGAAATGTTGACATTGCACTTTACCAACTTATTTAGTTTTTTATTCCATTTCTTTGCTCTATTTATTATTATTGTGACTTCAAATGTTTAATTTTTAAAAAAAATTTATGTTCTTATCCTGGTTTTTATCCCAGATTGTTTTTATCTTTTCTGGTTTTTATTGTGTTTAATTGCATCTTGTTTTTATTTATTTGATCTTATTTATTTTATTCTTTTACTTTTCCATGCCGCTGTACAGATGAATGGTGGAACACTGAGCACTTCTGGTCCTGTCTGTAAGCGTGTTCAGTGTATGTGTTGTTGTAATGCCAAACAAATCTACCTACGGTATAAATAAAGTAACCTTGACCTTGACCGTGATATCACACAAAACTGCAATGGAAAGACCTTTTTACACAACTAGTCATGTGAATAAAAATAAAAAAACAGATGTTGACGGATGTTACAACAAGTGAAGAAAGAAGCATTTTAAAAGAAACGTGTCTGTATGTGTGGACACACCAGGAACTGAATCATTTTTAATTTAGTACAAGATAGAGGAGTAATATATAATAATAATAATGAATATATCTGTCAATAAACACCATATTTACATTCATCCACATGTTTATGGAATGACTTCTCATGTCATCTCATGATTATAAATAAACAAATCATCACGTTTGTGATTTAATGGAAAAACTGACATCTGTTTTTTCGACATTTAGTAAATATCGGTCAAGTTTTGTTCATATGTCCAATGGAAAAGAGACTACTATCACTATTACATACAATTATTTACAAAAATTCACCACTAAAACACATTAAAACATTAGGCTTTTTTCCACTGACCCTCTTTTATTTGTTTGGATAATTTGTAAATGTGAATATTTTCATAATTTAATGTTTCTTTTGTTTGTTTTTTTTTTGTTTTTTTGCACTAAAATAAAGAGAAAGCTTTGGAGTTGTCATTATTTCTAGGTTTTTGTGTTCTTCTTTTCCTGGTCTGATCCACTTTAGATCAAACTGAGCTGAATGTGAAAATGAGTCTGACAGCGTCTCTTTAAACCTTCCAATACCATTAACGTTTAATTTTCACCCTTTGGTCTGATCAAACGCCTTTTTGTAACATGTGAGAGCAGCGTGTTTAGAGTGAACACACATATGAGTGGAATACACACACACACACACACACACACACACATATATATGAGTCCAGTTTAATAAAGCAGGGGTGTGTTATTGTTGTTATTGTTGTTGTTCGGGGTGTGAGTCATGTCCCACAGGAAACACAGCTTTATTACATTCATACTGCACTGACAGTGAATCGCACATAAACAGGAAACAGGATGAGTCATGGGCCTTAAAGCTGCAGTACCACCAACGGCCACCAGGGCACAAATGACATCTACACAGATTCAATTTCACTGGTGAAGAGTCAACAGTTCCTCTCATTTATGACATTTACATTGTTTTTATCCTGTTACTTTATGATTTGTTTTGTCATTATCCATCTTTTACTTTATATAATGTGATGTAAGTTTGCATATTTATCTAGTATATTGTTGTGAAAAATTTCCGGCCGCAGGTGGAAGACGTCTTTGGTCCGTCTGACGCTCTTCCTCACTGTCCTCTGGCATGTTGAATGTACGTCTCTGTGCTCCCATCTACGCAGCGGAGCTTCGTCCAGTAAATGCACTCAGAGTCCAGTCAAAGTCGGAGATCGAGCAGAACTGGAGCCGCATCAAGTGTTTATTCACGCATCAAATAAACACTGAGCTGACATCCGCAGAAGCAACTGACTTTTTCACCCCGGTAGACCGTTTTTATGTTATCAGAAGTAGGTTGGGTTTAGCTACAAACCATACCCATTTTTTATCATATTTTGAACATTAATCTAGTCACGTCGGAAACCTCCTTTTTTAGCTTGTCTCTGCTAGGGTTCGGTTTTCTTGGTGTCAGTCAGGACTGGTCAGAGAATATACATATGCAGTTGATTCCTAGAATGAATTTATCATATATTAATATTAAACTTTTTCCCAGAAAATGTAAATTATTTCCCAGAATGTCCACAATTTTTCCTCACGTGTACTTCTCTTGTACACCACGTTCGCCGAAACTTTCCATGAGCTCACATGCTCTTTCTGCCCGCCCCATTTTGTAACTTTCCACCATCTCACGGGTTCTTTCGACGGCTTCACGTGTTTGTTCTTTCGAGGGTCTCCCAGGAAAAAATCAGCTACTCTGGTCCAATCCACACATTACACTAAGAATAACTTCTGGCATGCAAATGAATACAGGTTAAATACTTAATGAACACAGGTTAAATACTTAATGATTACAAATTGAATACTTTTGATTAAAATACTGATTTTTTGACACCACAATATGTACAAATACATTCATTCATTCAAGCTTTATTAAAGGTGCGGGAGACTTTCGTGACCAGTTTTTCATCAGATCTGTCAAACCTCCGTCATATCCTCAGTTTCAGGAATCTGAAGTCTGTCATTACTCACCTGAATCTCTTGCGTTACAGTGAACAGTTTCTTAGTGTCATCCACCAGAAACAAACCATTTGTTTACAAACAAAGTCGGGAGATAACTCGGGCATCTTCGGAATTTTGTCACGACGTGCATTGTGGGAAACAAAGGCTCGCACAGCCGCCTGACAGCGCCTGA
>NC_043967.1:52822726-52862726 GCF_902148855.1 Sphaeramia orbicularis | reverse complement strand
AAGTCCAGATTTCAGATTTTTGTCATTTTGGACTGAACCAAATATTTCTGTCAGATATTGAAACCATCTGAATGCTGATCATTTAGACTTTTTAGAACAAATACACTGATGTGGCACATTACTAATGGATATATATTGACTTAACCATAACATCCTGATGTACTGGACAACTTTAGATTTCCGATTTGGAACTAATGCATGCGATTGAGGCAAAACCGGACACTTTTCACAAAGTAGCAAAATCATTTTTTGTTAGTTACATCAAACTAATTGTAAAAAAAAGAAAGAAAAAAAAAGTTTTGATGCTAGCAATTTTTTATTTTTGAGCTCTTATTTTATGGTCGGTGTGGACCAACACCACCAGATTCTGCCAATAATACCAGTAGTTTCTTTTTGTGGATTAGTGGTTTAGTTTGTACAAATACGGCAATAAACAAATGTATCAGAGCACCTTTCCCTGTTTGAATCCATCCAGCATCATTAAGTGCTTTAAAGCGGACTCATTAATTTTTATTGAGCTTCAGACATTGTACCATTTTCAACAGGAATTATCATGTATTAACCATTACAGAAGCATTAAAAATTATTTTTGGTAATTATTAATGTTAATAATGTAGAGCAGCTGTGGCATAAACTTTGTATTGGGTGGTAGTCTAATTTATTTCTGTTAGCCTGGCAATGGAACTAACCGAAAATTTCAACTCAATGCTGCTACATTTTAAAGAATTAAGTTTTCTGGGTCCTCCTAATCATATGTGGTCTTTTATTTTGTAGGCGCTGTCATGACGTCACGAATATACTCCAACCCCGGAAGCGCAAAAGAGCCATGGTTCATTTCTAATGAAAATCTTCCGTTTTCTCCTGTACAGTGTTTAAGTTCAGCCGAACAACCAGAACCTCTGTATCCGACTGACTGGACTTTGTTCTGTTCACGTTCTGTGTTTGTTTTATTTGAAATCTATCTGTCATTAACTCAGTGATGCTAAAGTTAGCTTAGCTCGCTAGCTGCTAACAGACCTGTCAGTGTGTGATGGAGATAAACTGTTTCTGACCGAGTTTGTGTGAAGAAAAAGTGAAGAATGTCCCCCAAAGTACAGATTCTGAGGTCACTGGTGGAGCAGAGACTAACTGCAGCTGCTGAAGAGATATTTGGGCTGTTTGAAAGAACCATAGCAGAGTACGAGGAGGAACTTTGTCGAACTAAAGAAGAAAACCAGAGACAAAGACAAATACTGGACTGTGTTTGGAATCCAAGAGTCCTGATTCACCAAACAGGTTTGAATCTATCTGTCTCTATCTGTTAGCCAAAGGTCTGTATGGAAATGAAACAGTATATATACATTTTAGTTAAGCTTTACATACCTGTGACTGATGTTGTGATGACTGACAAATTAGTTTTTTCTCTACATTTGACCTTTTTTAGGTGATTTATTACCATTTATTAATATTATCCCCTGCATTCTGCAGTTTCACTGAAAATTAAGTATATTTCTATATTTTGTTTGCTGTGCATGTAGATGTCCATAAAGCCCAGAGTAACTTCAAAAGTTATTTTATCAAAGCAGAGAAAACAAATCATAAACTGAACATAAACCCAGTGTCTCCATCCACTGTCATTTATCCAACTCCTTGGGTTTTACTGGTGAGTCAGTGTTACAGAAGATGATGGTGTTTCCACGTTCACTATGGAGCCTCTGAACGACCAAATGGGTCATATCTGATGACCATGAAAAGATAACAAACTACATTTTGCACCAATTATTTACATGTATTGATAGGATTAATGGATCAACAGGTATTAAACATTTTAGATCAGTAGATGCTTTTGGATGTTTAGGCTTTTAAGGGTTAACGTGGGATATTTAAATTTCCAACTATAATAGTTTAATTTTTTCCAAATCATATAAAATTGAAACAGTAACATGTGTTTAGTAAATGAAAAACTGTTTTTTCTGTTTGTAAAAGTATTACCTCTCCCTACATAGAGGTCTTGATCAGTTTTCCTGATCAGTGTATTATTCTGATGTATCTAATCAATACAATTATTGTCTTTATCGCTACTCTTTTTTTTTCACTAATTCCTGTTCACTCCTAAAGTTTTAGGTTTTAATAGGCTGATAATTTCCTTCAAGGTCAAAAAATATTCATTATCTGCTTGAAACTACCTCTGTCTCGACCTATCTCTGAACTGTCTTTAAACCCAGTGGTCAAACATTCATTTAAAATATGGATGCAGAAGAAGTTTATCACTGAATGATTTATCAGTTTACTCTCCTATTGTAAAAAATGTTATGTTTATTCCTTCTGTCATTGATCATTCTTTTGATATTTGGGCAGCAAAAGGACTGAGAACACTGAAGGACATGTATGTTGATGGACTTTTTGCATCATTTCAGCAAGTAAAAGCCAAGTTTCAAATTCCAGACTCCCATTTCTTCAAGTATCTCCAGCTTTGCAGTTTTGTGTCTTCTTTGCTCAGCTATTTCCCTTCCCAGCCACCTGACTCACTTCTCGAAACTATTTTGGACATAAATCCACATTCCAAAGGGACAAGTGGTAAAATATACACTGTAATCAATTCCTCTAATTTGGAGCCCTTGGCGAGCATTCAAAGAAAATGGGAGAACAAATTGGCAACAGAGTTTTTTGAAGATCTATGGCAGTCTATACTTCACAACATTCACTCATCCTCAATCTGTTTAAGACATAGAGTAATTCAATTCAAAGTTGTTCACAGACTGCATTGGTCTAAAGTAAAGTTGACAAAAATTAAATCGGACTTGAATCCTACTTGTGATCGTTGTGAAGTTGAACCGGCCACACTGTCTCATATGTTCTGGTTTTGTTCAAAACTGAAACCTTTGGCAGTCTATAGTTAAATTTCTTTCTGATGTAACAGGGTCTCATATTGAACCTGAGGCAACAATTGCAATATTTGGCATTACATTACATTCTTTTAATCATAAATTTAAAAATCTAATTGCCTTTGCCACTCTTTTAGCTCGTAGACTAATATTACTAAAATGGAAAGATAAACAACCTCCAACATTTAAATCTTGGTTTCTGGATCTTTTACATCATTTAACATTGGAAGAAATCAGATATTCTATAAGAGGATGTGACAATAAGTTTTTCAGTATCTGGCAACCTGTTCTGAATCATATAGAAGAGGTAGATCCCTCACTTATTCCAGAGTAGTCTTATTAATACGAGTCTGTGACTAATATCTGTGTTACTTATTTATTTAGTTATCTATTTACTATTGTCTTTTATTTATGTATGTATGTATGTATGTATGTATGTATGTATGTATGTATTTATTTATTTATTTATTTATTTATTTGTGCAACAGGCTGGGACTGTTTATGGGTTTGGGTTAAAAAACAAAAAACAATGACTGTATTATGCTTCTCTGTGACTAGATATGTAAGTATGTATGTGTATATATATTATCTCAAAGTGGGGATTCTCATTGTCAGAGTTGTTTAAACTCTTCCAATAGAACTGACAGTATTATCACCAAAATCTAACTGTAACTGAAAAGTCTAACTGTATTTCCTTGTATCCTACAGACGTCCAGCAGCTGTCGGTGGTTAAAGAAGAGGTTCCTCCTGAGCAGCAGGAGTGGAATCTCATTGTGGATCAGGAGGAACCAGAACCAGAGCCCCCACACATTAAAGAGGAACAGGAGGAACTGTGGACCAGCCAGGAAGTGAATATCACCAAGTTCCCATCCACTCCTGTCCCTGTGAAGAGTAAAGATGATGATGAGGAGAAAGTTAAGTCCTCACAGCTTAATCAAACACCAACTGAGGAGAACAAAGTGGAAGCAAATAAAGTGGACTGTGGAGGATCAGAACCAGCCAGCAGCTTCCATCCACACAGACATTTACAAACAAAAACCGATGAGCAGAATGGAGACTCTGAGGAAACCAAGGACAGCGATGAAGACCAGACCCTGAACCACAAACCTGAGTCAAAGCCTCCAACAAACAGCTCAACTGAACAGATGGAAACAGAAAGTGATGGAGGATCAGAGCCAGACTTTCACCTGGTCCACATGGAGCGCATAAAGGGAAGAACCTTTGGCAGTAAGAGCTTACTGGAGGAACACATGGACACTCACACGGGACAGAAACTGGTTGGTTCTTCTGAATGTGAAGTAATATTTTCTCGGAAGAAAAACGTGACACAGGAAACCAACTCACCCAGAGACATAAGGATGAAAAATGATTTGATTCTAAGTAGCCGTTCAGAATGCAGTAAAAGATTTAATCAGAAGGAAGGTTTGGAGCATCACATGAGGCTCCACCCCGGTGAGAAACCTTTTAGTTGTTCGGAATGTGGTCAAACATTTACTCGGAGGTCAAGTTTGAAGAATCACGTGAGGTTCCACACAGGAGAAAGACCATTCAGTTGTTCAGTGTGTGGGAAAAGATTTACCAGTAATTCAACCTTAACTGGTCACATAAAGATCCACACTGGCGAGAAACCATTTAACTGTTCAGAATGCAGTACAAGTTTTGCTCGGAAGATAGGTTTGGAGCATCACATGAGGCTCCACACTGGTGAGAAACCATTCAGCTGTTCAGAATGTAGTAAAAGATTTACTCGAAAGATAGGTCTGGAATGTCACATGAGAAGCCATACAGGAGAGAGACCTTTCAACTGTGTAGTTTGCCAGAAACGCTTCATACGTAAAGATAATCTTCAGACGCATATGAAGATCCACATGAGAGAATAGACAGAATGTCACATTCTCAGGAATTTGACCAACAGAGGCTAAAGAATATGAAGAATAATGATACAATAACATTTTAGAGGAAAATCTGCATAAACAACTTCAACTGATTGTTTTTTTTATTTCTTATGTTCATTTTCCTATTTATTTTCTATATGGTGACAGTTTTTTATTAACTGAATATCAGTATGTCCTTTGTCTGTTCTCTTCTTTTTGTAATTAAAAGAAAAGAATGATTTTTTTTTTTTTTTTTTTTACTGAAATCAGCACTTGAAGAGTCAGACTAACAGGATCCAAATTGTCACATCAGGTGAGAACTAGAGGTGAAAGAGGTTGAAGTCAACACAATAAAAATGTTTGCTGATAGTTTCCATTATGTCCCTCAAAAACTTACCCTGAAATCACATTATACATATCTGACATTAATCTTTGATTTTATAATAAACATATAATTGTTGAAATTAACATGTAACTCAAAGTTATAAATACATAACTTATAAATCTATGTAACTGAACCTCACACTCAATGAAATGAATCCGTAAATGTGGAATTGAACACAGGCCTACAAAACAGAGCTTTTCTTCAGCTACTAAAGGAAAAAACTTCCTAAATCAGGCTGAATTAAAAACCAGAAATCAGAATTTTTCATAATCACAGGGAATGCATTTTTAAACATTCTACAACCCACATGTTCATCTGCTTGTACCAGACATTATGGATCAAAGATGAGGACAGAACATGTTTCATGTACAAATGAATCTCAGTCTGTTAATTCTAGAATCTGAACTTTGAGGAGAATACAAATCACAGATGTGTTCTCCAATCTGGACACAATGGAAAGTCCAGATTTCAGCTTTGTTTAACTTTGGACTGAATCAAATATTTATGTCAGGTATTGAAACCAACTGAATGTTCATCATGTAGAATTTTTAGAGCTAATAACTCTGATGTGACATGCTGTTATTGAATATATATTGATTTGTCTGTGACATCCTGATGTGCTGGAGAAATTCAGATTTCAGATTTGGAATTAAAGCATGGGATTGAGGTAGAAGCAAATATTTTTCACCAAAAAACAAAATTGTAGTTTATCAGTTAAATATATCTTTTTGTTTGTTTGTTTGTTTGTTTGTTTTTTAAGTGTTGATGCTTGCCGTTTTTAACTTTTGAGCTCTTATTTTACTGTCTGTTATTTATCTACGACCAGCACCAACTTCTGCCAAAAATACCAGTAATTTTTTTAAATGGATTAATGGGTTAGTTTGTACAAATCTAGTGCTTATATCAGACCACCTTTATCTATTTGAGTCAATTCAGCATCATGACATGCTTTAAAGCAGACCATTTCATTTTCATTGAGCTTTTGACATTTTACCATTTTCAACAGAAATCAGGAATTATCATATATTAACTATTACAGAAGATTAAAGACTATTTGGGTAAATATCAGTATTAATAATCTACAGCAGCTGTGGCATAAACTTCTCATTGGGTGGTGGTCTTTTCTAAAACAAAACGTCAACTCAATGCTGCTACATTTTAAAGAATTAATTGTTTTCTGGTTCCTCCTGATCATCTGTAGTCTTTTATTTTGTAAGAGTTTTCATGACGTCAGGAATACACGCTGACCCCGGAAGCACTATAACGTCTCTAACTTTAAATGGTTTATGTCTAAACGAACGTCTGCTGTTTTCTCCTGTGTAGTGTTTGTTTAAATCCAGCCGAACCAGCAGAACCTCTGTATCCGGATGAAACCGACTGACTGGACTTTATTCTATTCACATTCTGTGTCTGTTTTACTCCTGATTTATCTGTTGTTAGCTCAGTGAAGCTAAAGTTAGCTTAGCTCGCTAACTGTTAACAGACCTGTCAGTGTGAGATGGAGACAAACTGTTTCTGAAGGAGTTTGTGTGAAGAAAAAGTGAAAAATGTCCCCAAAAGTGCAGATTCTGAGATCACTGGTGGAGCAGAGACTAACTGCAGCTGCTGAAGAGATATTTGGGCTGTTTGAAAGAACCATAGCAGAGTACGAGGAGGAACTTTGTCGAACTAAAGAAGAAAACCAGAGACAAAGACAAATACTGGACTGTGTTTGGAATCCAAGAGTCCTGTCACACGAAACAGGTTTGAACACATTTGTCTCTAGTTTAGCCAAAAGTCTAAATGAAAATAAAACAGAATATATACGTTTTACTTATTTAAGCTGTACATGCAGTCGTCCTCAAAATTATTAATAAATGGGAATAAATCACCTAAAAAAAGGTCAAATGTAAAAAAAAAAAAAAATAATAATAATAATAATAATAATAATAATAATAGGCATTTGGAAATCATCACAAAAGTAGTTAAAAGTACAGTCATCCTCAAAATTATTCATACTCCTGCCATTTTTTTGTGACGAAATGATTGAGTTTCGTCAAGTTTGTTTGTGACATATGTGATACACAAGTGAGGGATTAACAACAAATGATACTTGAAGAAATACTTTATTTCAGGAGGATTTTATAAATAGATTTCCAAAAAAAAAAGCTGGGTCTGGTTGGATGGTCTCCTACCCATCACTCCGGTCTTCAGCTCCCTCCACAGATTCTCTGTATGATTTAGGTCAGGACTTTGACTGGACCATGTCCTTGAACCACTACTGCACTACTTTGGCGGTATGCTTGGGGTTATTGTCCTGCTCAGACATCCAATCAGGACCAGTCTGGAGTTTCTCAGCACTTTCACACTGTCATCCAGGATATTGACATAATCCTCCTTTTTCATGATTTCCTGTATCTTGATGAGGCAACCCCATAGCATGATGTTGCCACCACCATGCTTGATGGTTGGGACTGTGTTTTTCAGTTTGTATGCTTCTCCTTGTTTCCTCCAGACGTAGTCAACATCCACCCGACCAAACAACTCCATCTTTGTTTCATCAGATCACAGGACTGATGACCAAAAGCTTAAATCTTGGTTAAGAAGAGCTCTTGTAAATGTGAGATGAGCCTCCTGATGTTTCATCTTGAGTCATGGCATCTTCCTGGGTCTGCATCCATGGAAACCTCCTTTGTGCAGTACTCGCTGGATGGTTGTCTGTGATACCCTCATACCTTTGTCATGGTGGTGGCAACATAATGCTACAGTCATAACCTATAATGCTAGGATGCTTCTCAGGTAGTAGCACCGTAAACCTCATCAAGTTACAAGGCATCATGAATTTAACATGTTTATATCAACATCCTGGATGACGGTGTGAAAGTGCTGAGAAACTCCAGATTGGTCCTGATTGGACGTCCCAGCAGGACAATAACCCCAAGCATACTGCCAAGGTAGTACAGTAGTGGTTCAAGGACATGGTCCAGTCAAAGTCCTGACCTAAATCATACAGAGAATCTGTGGAGGGAGCTGAAGACCTGAGTGATGGGTAGGAAACCATCCAACCAGACCCATCTGGAGGCTTTGGCCCAGGAAAAGTGGACCAACATCCCACAGGAGACATAAGAGAACCTGTGGACACTAACAGGAACCATCATCCACAACAAAGGCTACTCAACTGAATATTAAGAACAGACATTGGACTGAGTAAACAAACTTAGGGTATGAATAATTTTGAACATGATGTTTTTTGGAAATCTATTAATAAAACACTCTTGAAATAAAGTATTTCTTCATGTATCATTTGTTGTTATTCCCTCACTTGTGTATCACATATGTCACAAATAAACTTGATGAAACTCATTCATTTCATCACAAAAACAAAAAATCTTTTAAAAAAATGGCAGGGATATGAATAACTTTGAGGACAACTGTACCTACAACTATTTTTGTGGTGATTTCTAGATGATGATGAAGATGATGATGATTTTTTTTTTTTTTTTTTTTTTAATTTTGACCTTTTTCAGGTAATTTATCACCATTTAATATTATCCCCTGCATTTTGCATATTTCAGTAAAAATCAGGTATATTTCTATATTTAATTTACTGCTCATGTAGATGTCCGTAAAACTCAGACTAAATTCAAAGGTTATCAAAGCAGCTAAAACTGAGGAAAATGAGCCTTTTTTTTTCAGCAAAATATTTCCTTAACTGAACATAAAACAAGTGTCTCCATCCACTGTCATTTATCCAACTCCATGGGTTTTACTAGTGATTCAGTGTTGTAGAAGATGATGATGTTTCCACATTCACTATGAAACCTCTGAATGTCTAAATGGGTCATATCTGATGACCATGAAAAGATGACAAACTACATTTTACACCAATTATTTACATGCATTGATAGGATTAGTGGATCAACAGTTATTAAACATTTTAGATCATTAGATGCTTTTGGATGTTCAGGCTTTTAATGGTTAATAATGGATATTTTCATTTCTAACAATAATACTTTTTTAAAAATTTTTTACATAGAACATAAATGAAAAATTGATTGTTACCTCCGCCAAGGAGGTTATGTTTTTGCCAGGGTTTGTTTGTTTGTTTGTTTGTTTGTCTGTCCGTTAGTGTGCAACATAACTCAAAAAGTATGGACAGATTTGGATGAAATTTTCAGGGTTGTTGGAAATGGGATAAGGAAGAAATGATTAAATTTTGGTGGTGATCGGGGGGGGGGCCCACGGGGGGGTGGGGGGCCACTGATCGTTAGTGTGCAACATAACTCAAAAAGTTATGGACAGATTTGGATGAAATTTTCAGGGTTTGTTGGAAATGGGATAAGGAAGAAATGATTAAATTTTGGTGGTATTCGGGGGTGGGGGGGCCCATGGGGGGGCCCACTGATCAGCCTTGGCGGAGGTCTGCGCTCTCCGAGTGCTTCTAGTTCTGTTTGTAACAGTATTACCTCTTGCCACATACAGGTCTAAATCTCACTTCACCTGAGGTTTTGGCCATGTGTAACGTTAAGATTTATCTAATCAATACGCTTATTATCTGACTGATTCCTGTTCCTTAAGATTTTGGTTTTTAATGGCTGATAATTTACTTTATTATTTCATTCTCTTATAATAGAACTGACAGTATTATCACCAAAATCTAACTGTAACTAAAAAGAATAACTGTATTTCCTTATATCCTACAGACGTACAGCAGCTGTCAGTGGTTAAAGAAAAAGTTCCTCCTGAGCAGCAGGATTGGAATCCCATTGTGGACCAGGAGGAACCAGAACCAGAGACCTCACACATTAAAGAGGAACAGGAGGAACTGTGGACCAGCCAGGAAGTGAATATCAACGAGTTCCCATCCACTCCTGTCCCTGTGAAGAGTGAAGATGATTATGAGGAGAAAATTAAGTCCTCACAGCTTAATCGAACACAAACTGAGGAGAACAAAGAGGAAACAAATAAAGTGGACTGTGGAGGACCAGAACCAGTCAGCAGCTTCCATCCACATAGACATTTACAAACAAAAACTGATGAGCAGAATGGAGACTCTGAGGAAACCGAGGACAGTGATGAAGACCAGACCCTGAACCACAAACATGAGTCAAAGCCTCCAACAAATTGCTCAACTAAACAGATGGAAAAAGAAAGTGATGGAGAACATGGTAAAGGATCAGAGCCAGACATTATCCTGGTCCACATGGAGAGTGTAAAGAGAAGAACCTTTGACAGTAGGAGTTTACTGGAGGAACACATGGACACTCACACAGGACAGAAACTGGTTGGTTCTTCTGAATGTGAAGCAACATTTTCACAGAAGAAAAACACGACCCAGGAAACAAACTCACCCAGCTCTGTGTGCTCAAAAACATTCTGCCAAAAGTCACGCTTAGAATGCCACATGGTGTCCCACACTGGAGAAAAAGCCATTCAGATGTTCACTGTGTCACAAATGTTTTAGAGACAAGAGAACTTGAGGAGACACATACGGCTCCACACAGGAGATAAACCATTCCATTGTTCAGTTTGTGGGAAAGGATTTTTCAGTAATTCACACTTAACTGCTCACATGAGGCTCCACACCGGTGAGAAACCATTTAGCTGTTCAGAATGCAATAAAAAATTTACTCGGAAGACAGGTTTGGACCGTCACATGAGGCTCCACACAGGAGAAACACCTTTCAGCTGTGTAGTTTGTCAGAAACGCTTCAAACGTAAACATCATCTTCAGATACATATGAACGTCCACACGGGGGAGAGACCTTTCAGCTGTGTAGTTTGTCAGAAACACTTCACACGTAAACATCATCTTACAATACATATGAAGATTCACACGAAGAATAGACAGAATGTCACATTCACACGGAATCAGACCAACAGAGACTAAAGAACATGAAGGTTAATTATACAGGAATGTTTAGTGGCAAATCTGAATAAATAATTTCAACTGATTGTTTTTTTTTCCTATGTACATTTTTTAGAATTTTTTTTCCATGTGGTGTCATGTTTTTATTAAATGAATGGAAATATATCTGTCATCTGTTCTCATCTCTTTGTAGTTTCCATTTCACTCAATAATAACCCACCTCTGTCTGATATCTCTGGTCATAAATGTACACTGCACTTAAATGTCATTTTGCACCTTCTCATTCTGAATATTACAGCTTGTTTTACACCTTATAGATCTATCTATCTATCTATCTATCTATCTATCTATCTATCTATCTATCTATCTATCTATCTATCTATCTATCTATCTATCTGTCTGTTTAGAAGAAAAGATGGATTTCATTTTTTTTTTTTAACTGAGAATAGCAGTTGAAAAGACAGAGTAACAGGATCCAAATTATCACATCAGCTGAGAACTAGAGGTTAAAGCCAACACAGTAAAAACATTTCCAGCATGTTCCTCAAGAACTTACCTTGAAATCACATTACACATGTCTGATATTAATCTTTGACTCTATAATAAACATGTAATTATTAAATTTAACATGTTAGTCGAAGTAATAAATACACATTAGGTGGTGGTCTAATATATTAATGTTACTCTGACAATGGAACTAACAGAAAATGCCAACTCAATACTGCTACATTTTAAAGAGTAGTTTTCTGGATCGCCTGATCATCTATCGTCTTATTTTGTAGGAGATGTCATGACGTCACGCATTACACTCTGACCCCGGAAGCGTCTCTACCTTTACATGGTTAGTATTAATGAAAGTTCTCCGTTTTCTCCTGTAGTGTTTGATTAAGTCCAACCGAACCAGCAGAACCTCTGTATCCGAATGAAACCGACTGACTGGACTTTGTCCTGTTCACATTCTGTTTATTTTATTCCTGATTTATCAGTTATTAGCTCAGTGTTGTTAAAGTTAGCTTAGCTGGCTAACTGCTAACAGACCTGCAGTGTGTGATGGAGATAAACTGTTTCTGACGGAGTTTGTGTGAAGAAAAAGTGAAAAATGTCCCAAAAGGTACAGGTTCTGAGGTCACTGGTGGAGCAGAGACTAACTGCAGCTGCTGAAGAGATATTTGGGCTGTTTGAAAGAACCATAGCAGAGTACGAGGAGGAACTTTGTCGAACTAAAGAAGAAAACCAGAGACAAAGACAAATACTGGACTGTGTTTGGAATCCGACAGTCCTGTCACACAAAACAGGTTTGAACACATTTGTCTCAAATTTAACCAAAGGTCTTAATGATAATTAAACAGCATATATGCAGTTTAGTCATTTAAGCTTTACATGCCTGCATCTATTTTTGTGATGACTTCCAAATTATTGAGTAAATATTTTTTTTTACATTTGACCTTTTTTCACCATTTATATAGTCCTCTGCAATTTGCATTTTTCAGTGAAAATTGGGTATATTCCTATATTTAATTTACTTCTGTCCATGAAACTCAGAGTAAATTCAAAAGGTTATTTTATCAAAGCAGAGAAAACTGAAGAAAATGAGTCTTTTTTCGGCAAAATATTTCCTTAACTGAACATAAAACAAGTGTGTCAATCCACTGTCATTTATCAAACTTCTTTAGTGTTACTGACTCAATGTTGTAGAATGTGATGGTGTTTCCACGTTCACTACGGAGCCTCTGAACATCTAAATGGGTCATATCTGATGACCATGAAAAGATGACGAACTTCATTTTACATCAGTTATTTACATGTATTGATATAGGATTAGTGGATCAACAGTTATTAACATTTTAGATCAGTAGATGCTTTTGGATGTTTAGACTTTTAGGTGTTAATATAGGATATTTTAATTTCTAACAATAATACTTTATGTATTTTACAAACAACATGAAATTCAAACTGTAACATGTATTCAATACAGAAACACTAATTCTGTTCTGTTTTGCAAAAGTATTACCTCTCCCCACATACAGGTCTAAATCTCAGTTCACCTGAGGTTTTGGCTGTGTGTATCAATATGATTTGTCTAATCAGTACATTTATTATCTTTATCACTGCACTTATCAGACTGATTCCTGTTTATTACTAAAGATGTAGGTTTTTTAATGGCTGATAATTTACTTGACTATTTCAAACTCATTTAATAGAACTGACAGTATTATCACCAAATCTAACTGTAACTGAAAAATCTAACTGTATTTCGTCATATCCTACAGATGTCCAGCAGCTGTCAGTGGTTAAAGAAGAAGTTGCTCCGGAGCAGCAGGAGTGGAATCCCATTGTGGACAGAGGAACCAGAACCAAAGCCCCCACACATTAAGGAGGAACAGGAAGAACTGTGGACCAGCCAGGAAACTGATATCACCAAGGTCCCATCCACTCCTGTCCCTGTGAAGAGTGAAGATGATGAGGAGAAAGTTAAATCCTCACAGCTTAATCAAAGACAAATTGATGAAATAAAGTGGACTGTGGAGGATCAGAACCATCCTGCAGCTTCCATCCACATAGACATTTACAAACAAAAACCGATGAGCAGAATGAAGACTGTGAGGAAACCGAGGACAGCGATGAAGACCAGACGCCTGAACCACAAACCTGAGTCAAAGCTTCAACAAACAGCTCAGCTGAAACAGATGGAAACAGAAACTGATGGAAATGACAGTGGAGGATCAGAGCCAGACATGAACCTGGTCCACATGGAGAGTGTAAAGGGACGAACCTTTGACAGTAAGAGTTTACTGAAGGAACACATGGACACTCACACGGACAGAAACTGGTTGGTTCTTCTGAATGTGAAGCAACATTTTCTCAGAAGAAAAACATGACACAGGAAACAAACTCACACAGAGATATGATGATGAATAATGACTTGAGTCTAACTGATGTGGGAGTAAAAATAAACCTATACCACTGCTCTGTGTGCGCAGAAAACATTCTGCCGGAAGTCACGCTTAGAACGCCACATGATGTCCCACAAGGGAGAAAAACCATTCCGTTGTTCAGGTTTGCGATAATGGATTTATCAGCAATTCACACTAACTGCTTCACATGAGGGTCCACACCGGTGAGAAACCATTTAGCTGTCAGATGCAGTAAAAGGTTTACTCGGACCGAGCAGAGACAGGTTTGGACCGTCACATGAGGCTCCACACAGGAGAAAACCTTTCAGCTGTGTGGTTTGTCAGAAATGCTTCAAGCGTACAAATCATCTTCAGATACATATGAACATCCACACAGGGGAGAGACCTTTCAGCTGTGTAGTTTGTCAGAAATGCTTCACACGTAAGATCATCTTCAGATACATATGAAAATCCACAGGAGAGAATAGACAGAATGTCACATTCACAAGAGTCAGACCAACAGAGACTAAAGAACATGAAGGTTAAGTATACAGGACTGTTTTTAGTGGCAAATCTGAATAAATGATTTCAACTGATTTTTTTTTTTTTTTCTGTTTTTTTTTTTTTTTTAATTATTATTTTCCATGTGGTACCATGTTTTTATTAAATGAATGGAAATATCTGTCATCTGTTCTCTTTGTAGTTTAAATGTACACTGCACTAAATGTTGTTTGCACCTTCTCATTCTGAATATTACAGCTTGTTTTACACCTTACAGTTCTATCTATCTATCTATCTATCTATCTATCTATCTATCTATCTATCTATCTATCTATCTATCTATCATCTATCTATCTATCGATCTATCTATCTATCTATCTATCTACTTCACCTGTCTGTCTGTCTAGTTAGAAGAGAAGATTGTTTTTTTTTGATTTTTTTACTGAGATCAGCAGTTGAAGAGTCAGACTAACAGGATCCAAATGATCACATCAACTAGAGGTTAAAGCCACACAATAAAAACATTTCCTGATACTTTCCAGGATGTTTCTGAAGAACTAACCTTGAAATCACATTATACATGTCTGATATTAATCTTTGACTCTATAAAAACATTAATTCTTGGATTTAACATGTTAGTCAAAGTAATAAACACATCGATCAAATTTTATTTATATAGCACCAAATCATAACAAAAGTTGTCTCATGACACTTTACATATAGAGCGGGTTGAAACAAGACTCAAGCCAATTTACAGAAACCCAACAGAATCCTCCATGAGCAAACACCTGCGACTGGTGACAGTAGCGAGGAAAAACTTCCTTTTAACAGGCAGAAATCTCGAACAGACCCTGACTCCTGGAGGATGGTCATCTGCCCTGACCAGTTGGGGTAAAGGAGGAGAAAAAGAGAGAGTGGGGAGAATGGGGAAGTACAGGGAGACACATGGATGCACAACAAACTGAACTTGAACAGTTAAAAATGAGAACAGCTGGTGCTAGTATAATTACCAATAGCTACAACAAATGTCCATAACTGTTAATACTACGATAAGTACAAGTATAAACAGTGGATGTACTACTGCAACTGTTAGTACAAATAATAGAAGCCTCTACCATCTATGTAATTACATAATAAACACTATCACAACAATATTGTAGGAGCTAGTTTATTTATTTATTTATGGTTAATTTGCCTTTTTGTTTACTAATTTAGTATTTTTTGTTTTTCGTTTAATATTTAGAATATATTTTTTTGATTTTCATGGTTATTGCTTTCATTCTTTAGCATTTAGCACCTTTTTGTTTTGTGTTTTCTTATTGGTTTAGACCGTGGGCACCTGGGTATAAATAGGGAGCACCAAGTTAGACCAGCGTGCACCTGGGTGGGCCAATGGTTTTTTACCAGACAACCGAACAGACAACCAGATAACGAGTCATTCACAGACAGACAGGATGAGCAGGAGAGACAGCACAAAAGGCCTTGTTTGTTGTTTGCCTGCAAAATCCTGAAAAAACCACTTGAAACACATCTATGGTATGGACATTGTATTTTTGACTGCGTAAACCACAAACCCATGGTGCATCTAGTGGTTATTTGAGTTATGTTAAAGTCTTAAGTTCAGTCACCTATAAGTTGATTTAATTTTGATGACAAATAGCCACAACAAATATGGATACGTGAGTGATGAAGATGAAGGCAGGAGAGAAGATGGACCACAGCAGCAGGCCCAGGGACGATCCAGGGAAAACCTGTGATGAGATAAAGCACTGAGACTCCAGGGAAGAAGGAGAGTCAGTAACATGTATCTGCTGGGGTGTGAACTGTGGAGAAGATTAGGAGAGAAGGTCAGAGAAGAGAGAGCAGCAGAGAGGAGATCAGACAGGAGGAGGAGCAGAGAGGTCAGACAGGAGGAAGAGCAGAGAGGAGGTCAGACAGGAGGAGGAGCAGAGTGGAGATCAGTGTATCCTGATGAGTCTCCCAGCAGTCTAAGGCCTATAGCAGCAGAACTAAGAGCTGCCTGAACCACCCTAACAATAAGCTTCACCAAAAAGGACAGTTTTTAGTTTCCTCTTAAACATAGAGAGGGTGTCTGCCTCCCCGACTGAGGCAGGGAGGAGGTTCCATAACACTGGGGCTTGATAGCTGAAGCCTCTCGCTCCCATCCTACGTTTGGAGGTTCTAGGTACCACCAGTAAGCCTGCATGTTGAGAGCATAGTGCTCTAGATGGAGTGTATGGAACGAAAAGCTCTTTCAGATAAGTAGCTGCGTGGCCATAAAGGGCTGTAAGTTTAAGTATCACCTGTAATCTTTATTTTGTAGGAGCTCTCATGACGTCACGATTGCACTGTGACCCCGGAAGCACTAAAGCGTGTCTAACTTTACATGGTTTATTTTAGTGAACGGTCACCTGTATCATGTTTACGTCCAACCGAACCAGGTGAACCTCTGTATGTGGATGAAACCGACCGAATGACTGTTCTGTTCACATTCTGTGTCATTTTTAACTCCTGATTTATCTGTCATTAGCTCAGTGACGCTAAAGTTAGCTTAGCTCGCTAGCTGCTAACAGACCTGCCAGTGTGTGATGAAGTGTTTCTGAAGGAGTTTCTGTGAAGAATAGATGAAAAATGTCCCCAAAAGTGCAGATTCTGAGGTCACTGGTGCAGCAGAGACTAACTGCAGCTGCAGAAGAGATATTTGGGCTGTTTGAAAGAACCATAGCAGAGTATGAGGAGGAACTTTGTCGAACTAAAGAAGAAAACCAGAGACAAAGACAAATACTGGACTGTGTTTGGAATCCGAGAGTCCTGATACACAAAACAGGTTTGAACACATTTGTCTCCAGCCAAAGGTTTTAATGCAAATAAAACAACATATATACATTTGACTTATTTACGCTTTACAGGCTCAGAAAAATTTTTGTGGTGATTTCCAAGTAATTATTTTTTTCTCGACGTTTGACCTTTTTTAGGTGATTTATTACCATTCATTAATATTATCCCCTGCATTTTGCATTTTTCAGTGAAAATCATGTATATTTCTATATTTAATTTACTGCTCATGTAGATTTTTATAACAGAGTAAATTCAAACGTTATTTTATCTAAGCAGAGAAACTGAAGAAAAGGAGACTTTTTCAGCAAAATATTCTTTAACTGAACATAAAACAAGTGTCTCTATCCACTGTCATTTATAAAACTTAATGGGTTTTACTGACGACTGGTGACCATAAAAAGATGACAAACTGCATTTTACACCAATTATTCACATGTATTGATAGGATTAATGGATCAACAGGTATTAGACATTTTAGATCAGTAGATGCTTTTGGATGTGCAGGCTTTTAATGCTTAATTTAGGATATTTTCATTTCTAACAATAATACTTTATTTTACAAATAACATGAAATTCAAACTGTAACATGTATTCAATAAATGTAAACTGATTGTTGTGTTTGCAAAAGTATTACCTTTCCCTACATACAGGTCTAAATCACACTTTTCTGAGGTTTTGGCCATGTGTATCATTATGATTTGTCTAATCAGTACACTTGTTATCTTTATTACTTCATGTAGGGCTGCACGATTAATCGATTTTAAATCGAAATCGGATTTTTTAATTAGGACAATTTTTAAAAAAGGGAAATCGTAAAATCGATTTCATCTCTTCATGCCTCCGGGCCGCGCGCCTCCGCGTGCCCGCGGGCTCCCGTAGGCTCTTCCTGTGACAGCGGTCTGTCACAGAAGTCCGTGTAATGACCGGACGTTAAATCTGTTCATGAACCCGCAGTACTTATACCAATATAAGCCGTGGCTTCACGCACGGATCCCGCAATTGAAATATAACTGCAAGCGGATCACTCATCTTCCGTTGTCACGGATACCGTACTGTCTTCTTCCGAACCGGGTCTGGGTCTCGGGGTCATCAGCCTCAGCAGAGGAGCCCACACAGCCCCCTGCCCACACACATCCACCAGCTCCAGGATAGAATCCCTCCAGTGTGTCCTGGGTCGGTCTGTTCCACACACAGATCCTCCAGTTTAAATAGAACCGCATGAGGATCACTCATATTACCTGGTCCACGCACACACGACTGATGCCTGTCACTGACTGACACTGGTATCACTGCTGTGGGCCAGATACCCAGAAAAGAAAGAAAAAAACAAACTTTTTTTTTTTTTTTAAATAATTAATTTAGTCCTCTTACTTGCTAAATTTTTCATTCACAAATGTAAGTTCTGTAACACAAAACCAAATATTATTTATGTTTTGTAAGATGTTGAAATTTATTTAAAGCTGTTAGATAAATGTGGAAACAAAAAGGTTGTAACAACTATCAGTATTTGCTCTGATTTGGACATTTTCTTATAGTGTATTCCCCCTGACAACTTATGTTATTTTCTTGTCGTATACATTGTTTGTATACTCTACTTCATTTCAAAGATTTAATGAAGAGAAAAAACAAAACAAAACTGTAGGTTCATCACGTGATCCCATCACAGCTTTGAGGTCAGAGCAGTGGCTTGCATTGTGGGCTGCTCACGAAAACGACATGTTGACTGCTGTTGCCTTTTCTAGTATACCCAAAAATCGAAATCGAAAATCGAGTTTTAGAGGAAAAAGGGATTTTTTTTTTTGCCAAAATCGTGCAGCCCTAACTTCATGTATCTGACTGATTCCTGTTCAGTACTAAAGATGTAGGTTTTTAATGGCTGATAATTTACTTGACTATTTAGAACTTACAATAGAACCTGACAGTATTATACTCAAATCTAATTGTAACTGAAAAGTCTAACTGTGTTTCCTCGTATCTACAGACGTCCAACAGCTGTCGGTGGTTAAAGAAGAGGTTCCCTCTGAGCAGCAGGAGTGGAATCCCACTGTGGACCAGGAGGAACCAGAATCCCCTGCACATTAAAGAGGAACAGGAAGAACTGTGGACCAGTCAGGAAGCTAATATCACTAAGTTCCCATCCACTCCTGTCCCTGTGAAGAGTGAAGAGTATGATGAGGAGAACGTTAAGTCCTCACAGCTTCATCAAAGACAAACTGAGGAGAACAAAGAGGAAGCAAATAAAGTGACTGTGGAGGATTAGAACCAGCCAGCAGCTTCTATCCACATAGACCATTTACAAACAAAAGCCAATGAGCAGATTGAAGACTGTGAGGAAACTGAGGACAGCGATGAAACCAGACCCTGAACCACAAACCTGAGTCAAGCTTCCGACAAACAGCTCAACTGAACAGAGGGAAACAGAAACTGATGGAGACGATGGGTGAGGATCAGAGCCAGACATTATCCTGGTCCACATGGAGAGTGGAAAGGAGAAGAACCTTTGACAGTAAGAGTTACTGGAGGAACACATGGACACTCACACAGGACAGAAACTGGTGGGTTCTTCTGAATGTGAAGCCACATTTTCACTGAAGAAAAACACGTGAATAATGACTTTAGTCCTAAGTGATGTGGGATGTGAAAAGAAACTATACCACTGCTCTGTGTGCTCAAAGCCATTCTGTTGGAGGTCGTCCTTAAAAATCCACATGAGAGTCCACACTGGAGAGAAGCCATTTTGTTGTTCAGTTGTGGGAAGGAGATTTACACAGAAGTCAAATTTAGGCATTCACATGACATCCCACACGGGAGAAAAACCATTCAGGTGTTCAGTGTGTCACAAATGTTTTGGAGCCAAGCATACAATATTAGAACACATAGAGTCCACACAGGAGAAAGACCATTCAATTGTTCAGTGTTGGGAAAAGATTTACCAATAGTTCAAATTTAACTGGACATATGAAGTCCACCACGGGCGAGAAACCATTTAGGCTGTTCAGAATGTGGTAAAAGATTTACTCAGAGTACAAATTTGAAGAATCACATGAGGCTCCACACAGGAGAGACCCCTTTCTCCTGTGTAGTTTTGTCAGAAATGCTTCAGACTAAACATCATCTTCAGAGACATATGAAGATCCACATGAGAGAGTAGACAGAATGTCACATTCACAGGAATCAGACCAACAAGACTAAAGAACATGAGAAGAAGGATACAGTCACATTTTAGAGGAAAATCTGCATAAATATTTTCAACGGACTGTTTGTTTGTTTTTTTTCTGTGTATACATTAGGGATGGCAAGATTATCCGATATGCATCGATACACTGACATGCGCATGCACGATCTGAGTGCACCGGTAGAGAAGCTGGGAGTGAATTAAAAGTTTTGAATGATATCACAATACATCGGTTATTGAATGTTTGTATCGATAAATTTGATCCGTTCAATAGACAATATTTTACTTGCATTTAAAAGTGTTACTATTTATTTGGGTAAAGTTTTCTTTCCTTCAGACCCCATTAATGTGTGGTGCAGATTCGCGGATGTGTACACTGCACACTACCAGTCCTGAGCTCCATTGATGGACTATGGCACAAGCACCACAGATGAATACTGTAATGTCTGTATCTGAATCTGACAGACTTACTATGAACTGCATTAAATACTGCCGTTCATACCAAGATTTTTTTTTTTTTTTACATACCGGAGATACTCCCTTAAACCAGTTTCATACATATCCAACAGCGCATCCCAGAATACCTTGCACAAGTGTCTCTTAAAGTGACAGAACCTTTTTCTGTTTTACCTACATTACAAATACATTACATTACAAATTGATTTGGCGAGGGAGCAAGAATTTGAGTGTTAGAAACATACGGAGAAACGACTTTGAAAACAAAGTCCTTACTTTTTCACCTGACTGAATGTGAGACACGTGTTCTGAAATTGAACTAAAGCTACTTTGTAAAAAGTCATGGTCTTATTAATAAATAAATAATCAAGCTCATTGAATTGCACTGCATATTTATTTATTTATTTATTTTACCAGAATGAATGTGTTCAATCAGAATGTGCTTAATTGCTCTGTATCATGATTTGGGTGTGAATCATATTGCATCGTGAGATGCCATACGTGTAGCTTTAATATATCGGATCGGAAGATGCTGTATCAAGATGCATATCGTATCGCCTTACAACTAAGATTCGCAACCCTAGTATACATATATATATTATATATATTGTATATGTATATAATATATAATATAGTATATATATTATATATATATGTATATATGTATATATATATATATTATATATATATATATATGTATATATATTATATATATATAAACACACACACATATATATATATATATATATATATTTTTTTTGTTTTTTTTTTTAATTGTTTTGTATTCATTTATATTTCTTGATGTATAAGCAATCTTAATGTATTTTAATATTGTATTATTTCAATCAATGTGAAGCACTTTGGTGCTACAATTTCTGTATGAAAGGTGCTATACAAATAAGTTTATTATTATTATTATTATTTATTATTATTATTATTATTATGTATGTGGTGCCACATTTTTATTAAAGGAATGAAAAAATATCTGTCATCTGTTCTCTTTGTAGTTTCCAGTTTGTAGTTTCTATCTATCTATCTATCTATCTATCTATCTATCTATCTATCTATCTATCTATCTATCTATCTATCTATCTATCTATCTATCTAGTTGGAAGACAAGATGGATTTTTTTTTACTGAGATCAGCAGTTGAAGAGTCAGACTAACAGGGACAGGATTTGAATGTGATTTGACAATCACATTAAGATGCTGAGTTACACTATTCAGACAAAAGTATTAGGATGCAACTTTTTGCCAATACATCACAAACAACATTTCAGATTTTCTAAATTTCAACAACAGTGGTGTGGTTTCCTAGTCCACCCAGTAGAGACATTTGAAGTTGCAAGTCGAGGCAGTATATTTTGTATCAGTCCTTTTTTTTTTAAAAGAAAGGCGACACAGAAGCGCCCATCTGAATCAAGTCTCAACTCTTTTTGATGGAGGAATCATACCGTGCATCTAAATCTGACGATGTCCAAAAACTATCTTAGAAGTCAAGTTTTCAGTACAGCCACATTCTCGGTGAGCAGGTTTACAACTATACCAGTAAGCTTAAATAAAAACAATTGAGCTTGGAGACAAGCTGACAGCGTGGTTGTCAGTTAATAGATTTTCAGGCTGAAAGGGCAATGTACAAAATTTTATCATTCAGTCAGGGAAATAATAACCTGATCCAGTACAGACAAATAATATATTCACAGTTTATTACAAAGGCTTGTAAGACTGTATCATTAAAGGAGGACATATTACATTTTAAAATAACAGATATATAAACTTTGAGTGAAACAGCTAGGCAGCAATTGGATGCTGACACTACAAATTTAATAAAGGACTAAGCTGCATTTCAATCAGTTATACCAGACCCATTTTAGCAATAACAGGTAACATTAAAAACGAAAAACATCAGATTTTGCCAAAAAAAAAAAACAACCAAACAAAAAAAAAACCAACCACAATCTTTATCTAAAATTTAACTGAAGCAAGGAAAAAAATGTAGATCTTTTTTCACACAGAATAAACTGATACATGACATAACTACAACTTCACAAAAGAGGAAGTAAACAGAAACATACATGAACATAACCATGTGAGTGTGGTACAATGGATGTTTGCTTTAGGAGGGTCAATAAATTATCTAAATGTGAAAACATGAGAATTGGATGGAAGCTGCTGTTTGTGTTTCTTCTCCGGTCAAAAGGAGAGAAATGGAAAATCGAACACTTCAGCTCAACAGCCTCCAAAAAGATTAGATCCAAGTCCATTAAATTCCCCCACACTACCCAAGCCAAAGAAAATGCATTTGAAAACAATGAAGTACAGCCCTCCCTGTAAGAATTTTTAAGGAAATTATTTAATTTTGACTCTAACATTTGTAGCTTCTGTAACACAGACAGACAACAGACCGACCGAGCCGACCGACCGACCGACCCGACCAGACGACAGACAGACAGACAGACAGACAGACAGACAGACAGACAGACAGACAGACAGACAGACAGACAGACAGACAGACCGACCGACCGACCGACCGACCGACCGACCGACCGACCGACCGACCGACAGACAGACAGACAGACAGACAGACAGACAGACAGACAGACAGACAGACAGACAGACAGACAGACAGACAGATAGATAGATAGATAGATAGATAGATAGATAGATAGATAGATAGATAGATAGATAGATAGATAGATAGATAGATAGATACTTTATTGATCCCCAGGGGGAAATTCAAGTATTCAGCAGCTTACATACAACACACAACACAAAAGTGGGTTAGTACCAGGTTGACAAAAAGGTTAGTATATACACTCTAAGAGACAATTGCTAAAGAAACTACTACAAACATAGTAACAGCAGACCATTTATTCCTCTCACCTTTCTGGCAACAATTACACCCTTGGCCACCTGCCCATAACTGTAATTTTCCAATTTTTGATATACAAATACATTAATTATGGAGTTATTGAAAGGGACAAAACATTAGACTTTCTCATTAATAATATACTGATCTTAGATCTTAGGTAAATAGGCTAATACACATGTAAAAGCAGATTATAAAATACAGCTCCTGTCTTCTCTCATTTTTTGTATGAGCTCTGATTGTGTTTTGTTTTGTTTTGTTTTTTTTTAAACCGCAGAAATCTAAAAAGGTGATAAACCTATGTGAAATTCTTGAAAATCTTTTTCTTTGACCTTAACAACTCAGGAATGACAAATTGTTTGTGTTTATTTTTTTTCCTTTTTCTTCTATTTTCCTTTAATTTGTCATTTTATTTTCTATCGTAGGAATTGATCATTGAATTAAAAAAAATAAGACAAATTAAAATAAATAAATAAGCTGCTGTTGTTATGGTGACGGACACGCGTAGCTCCGCCCATCTTCAGTTGTCATGACATCCCAATAACAAGCCCTCTGATTCGTCTAGCCTCACAGCCGGGGGTAAAGTTTGCGAATGGCCTCGAACTGACAAAGCTGTGTAATGATCTGTAATGTTTAATCAGCACTTTAGCTGATTTTATTCTTGTTGTATGTGACATTTTTAAGGATTGGACTGGAACGGGGACGACATGTCGGCCGCTGAAGGTGCTCGCTGTCCAGACCAGATGAAAACAGTGGAAAAGCTGACAAGCAGGCCGCCGCACGGTGAGGCGTTAGCAGGTCTGTCCAAAACATTAGCAGGACGGACTGAGGATTTATTACTGAAATTTGACATGTTGCATGCAGTAGAATAAACGGTGTTTCACTGAGATCAGCTGCTACACACTTTAAGTGGATTATAATGTGACAGATCCAGGTGTATTCCACTTTAGTGACACTGCTAAACCTTGCCTTTAAGCTAGCAACTGCTCTGTCTGTTTATGGGCTCTGTGCACAGCCCCTCTACTGCCTGAACTTAAGCCAGCTCCTGTATTTCCTGTCCTTCATTACTGAACACACTGATTATTCCAGGTGTGTCTGCTACTTCTTGTTGTGACTGTTGTGCTGAATTCTACTCCCTGCCGAAAACTGCCCCCCCTTCTTAAGTCAGCCATGAAGAGGACAGTGTGCACCGAATTCATCCTGTCACAACTTTTTCTCCTTTGTGACTGTAGGGTATGAAATTAACTGTGAATTATTCAACTTCTTAACACCATCATACCTGTGTAGCAATTAAATAATATTGTAAGATATTGCAGTTATGTTTTTTTTTTTTTTTTTTTTTTTTTTAAATCTGTTTAATATTAAAGAATCTGCAAACTGTAAGGTATATAAAACTTTCTAAAGTTAAATCTTAGATACACAACACACAAAATACATAACAAAATAAACAGATACTGCTGAAAACTACATCACCCCCGGATTGGGATGCAGTTTTCGGCAGGGAGCAGAATTTGGCATCAGATACTGCAGAAAACGGCATCCCCCATCAGAATTAGCTTGTGAAGCTAAAGGAGTGAAATGACTTTAGCAGCTCACATTTGGAGTTATTCTGGTGTGACAGGTTGAATTTGGTGCACTTTGTTCTCTTTATGGCTGACTTAGGAAGGGGGAGCCGTTTGCGGCAGCTACTGGCAATGCAGTTTTCAGCAGGGAGTAGAATTCAGCACAACAGTGACTCCTGTGGTCAGGCACACCTGGATTAATTAGCATTGGCACCTCCAAGCAAGAAAGAATCACAGATAAGGCAAGGCAAGTTTATTTCTATAGCACATTTCAGCAACAAGGCAATTCAAGGTGCTTCACACAGGACACTGAAATGCAACGACAAGGGGAAAAAGAAACACATTTAAAACATTATAAACAGATAAGCCCAAGAAGACGAGACACTGTGGGTGTTAACCATTTTAAGAGATATCATCATTAGTCATGTGACAACCTTCAAGCACACAGCATATTCTGAGAATAGTCTAACACTGTATTTTTCCAACACACTGTCATTTATCCGACTCCATGGGTTTTACTGGTGACTCAGTGTTGCAGAAAATGATGGCATTTCCACATTTACTACAAAACCTCTGAATGTCCAAATGGGTCATGTCTGATGACCATGAAAAGATGACGAACTGCATTTTACACCAATTATTCACATGATAGGATGAGTGGATCAACAGGTTTAAGCATTTTAGATCAGTAGATGCTTTTCGATGTTCAGGCTTTTAATGGTTAATATAGGATTTTTTTTTCTATCAATAATACTTTTAAAAAAATAAAAAAATAACATGAAATTCAAACTGTAGCATGTATTCAATAAATGAAAAAAAATGTTTCTGTTCTGTTTGCAAAGTATTACCTCTCCTTACATACAGGTGTAAATCTCAGTTTACCTGGGGTTTGGCCATGTGTGTAATTATGATTTATCTAATCAATACACTTATTATCTTCATCACTACTGTTATTTCACTGATCCCTGTTCATTATTAAAGATCTAGGTTTTTATAGGCTAATAATTTACTTCACTATTTTAAACTCTTACAGTAGAACTGACAGTATCATCACCAAAATCTAACTATAACTGAAAAGTCTATATTTCCTCCTATCCTACAGACATCCAACAGCTTTTGGTGGTTAAAGAAGAGGTTCTTCCTGAGTGGGAGTGGAATCCCATTGTGGACCAGAAGGAACCAGAACCAGAGCCCCCACACATTAAAGAGGAACAGGAGGAACTGTGGACCAGCCAAGAAACTGATATCACCAAGTTCCCGTCCACTCCTGTCCCTGTGAAGAGAGAAGATGAGGAGGAGGACAAAGTTAAGTCCTCACAGCTTAATCAAAGACAAACTGAGGAAAATAAAGTGGACTGTGGAGGATCAGAACCAGCCAGCAGTTTCCATCCACATAGACATTTACAAAGAAAAACCTTTGAGCAGAATGAAGACTCTGAGGAAACCGAGGACAGCGATGAAGACCAGACCCTGAACCACAAACCTGAGTCAAAGCCTCCAACAAACAGCTCAAGTGAACAGATGGAAACAGAAACTGATGGTGACGACAGTGGAGGATCAGAGCCAGACATTAACCTGGTCCACATGAAGAGTGTAAAGGGAAGAACCTTTGACAGTAAGAGTTTACTGGAGGAACACATGGACACTCACACAGGACAGAAACTGGTTGGTTCTTCTAAATGTGAAGCAACATTTTCGTGGAAGACAACCTTGACACAGGAAACCAACTCACCCAGAGACATGATGAAGAATACTGACTGGACACTGAGTGATGGGGGATGTGAAAAGAAACTATACGACTGCTCTGTGTGCTCGAAAACATTCTGCCGGAAGTCATCTTTAAAAACCCACATGAGAATCCACACTGGAGAGAGGCCATTTTGTTGTTCAGTTTGTGGAAAGAAATTCACACAGAAGTCAACTTTAAGCAATCACATGACATCCCACATGGGAGAAAAACCATTCAGATGTTCATTGTGTCACAAATGTTTTGGTGCCAGGAAAAACATATCGCAACACATGAGAGTCCACACAGGAGAAAGATCATTCAATTGTTCAGTTTGTGGAAAAAGATTTACCAGTAAGTCAAACTTAACTGCTCACATGAAGGTCCACACTGGCGAAAAACCATTTAGCTGTTCCGAATGCAGTAAAAGATTTACTTGGAAGATAGATTTGGAGCGTCACATGAGTCTCCACACTGGTGAGAAACCATTTAGCTGTTCAGAATGCAGTAAAAGATTTACTTGGAAAATAGATCTGGAGCGTCACATGAGACTCCACACCGGTGAGAAACCATTTAGCTGTTCAGAATGCGGTAAAAGATTCACTCAGAAGACGAGTGTGGAGTGTCACATGAGGCTCCACACCGGTGAGAAACCATTTAGCTGTTCAGAATGTGGTCAAACATTTACTCAGAGGACAGGTTTGAAGTATCACATGAGGCTCCACACAGGAGAGACACCTTTCAGCTGTGTAGTTTGTCAGAAATCCTTCAAACTTAAACATCATCTTCAGGCACATATGAAGATCCACACAAGACAATAGACAGGTTGTCACATTCACAGGAACTGGACCAACAGAGACTAAAGAACATGAAGAATAGGGATACAGTAACATTTTAGAGGAAAGAAATATTTCAACTGATTTTTTTCTTATTTTCTATGTCAATTTTCTTATTTATTTTCTGTTCAGTTTTTTAACTGAATGTCAATATATCCTTCATCTGTTCTCTTCTTTTTGTAATTAGAAGAAAAGAATAGTTTTTTAATTGAGATCAGCAGTTGAAGAGTCAGACTAACAGGATCCAAATTATCTCATCAGCTGAGAACTAGAGGTGGAAGAGGTTAAAGCAACACAATAAAAATGTTTGCTGATAGGTTCCAATATGCCCCTCAAAAAACTTACCCTGAAATCACATTATGCAGGTCTGAAATTAGTCTTTGACTTTATAATAAACATAACTGTTGAAGTGAACGTGCAAGTCAAAATAAATACATGACTTACAAATCTACATAATTGAGCATTAGACTCAATGCAATGAGTCAGTCAATGTGGAACTGAACACAGGACAAAAAAACAGAGTTATTCGTCCGCTATTGAAGGAAGAACTTTCTATTTTGACTAAATCAGGCTGAAAAAACCTGAAGTCAGAATTTGACAATCACATCAGGATGTTGAGGTACGCTATTCAGACAAACGTATTAGGGGGCAACTTTTTGCCAATACATCACAAAAAGATTTCAGATTTTCTAAGTTTCAACAACAGGTGTGGTTTCTGAGGGAAGGATCCAGAACACTGAGGATGTTTTGACAAGTGGTAAAGCTTCAAATAAGGTTGGAGGACAAATTAATAGACCTGTAGAGTCATTCCAGAAGGGAGAAAATTCATATTTATGGTGTGCCTGAGCAGTCAGAACGAGACTCTCTGACAATGAGTGCTTTTGTCGAGAATTTCTCACGTGAGGGCTTGGAGCTGGAAAACATAGACATTCGTATTGAACGGGCGCACCGCTCTTCATGCTGCATTCCAGAATGTTGGGAGGTAGAAATATCTCACTTGGGGATAACTACATCCCACCTCAAAGCATTTCAAGCGATCCTTGTTGAACATAAAAAACAAATATGAAGATTGTATATCTAAGCTCCGATTTGCTTTGTTACTGAAGAGGCATTTTGGCTGTCGACAGTACAGCGTTCTCATATACGCAAACGAGATAGAAGAGGTGAAATGATGGATGAGCTAATTATACGTTTTCACTGCGAACTTGCATACTGTGCGCTGCCATTGTTGTGTTGATGTCACGTTGTAGTGAGGTTGGGGTACTTTGATCTGGCCCCACTTTGCAACTAGGACCTCTGGCTTCATCAGGCGTTCCAATGCACCCACCTCCCAGCACTTTGGAATGCAGCATCAGGCGCTCCACCCTGTCATGCTCAATCATTGTGAAGTTCTTCAGTTTTAGGACTAAAGAACTGTTACACACTAAGGCCTGGAAGAAAGAAGGATTCACTCGGAACGTCAAAAAAAAATATCAGTCTCAATCATGACTATCCACCTCTTATCTTAAAAAAAATAGTGTACAGAAGTGCGCAAAACTTTGAAAGAAAACCAGATCCAGTTTCTGCCAGTTTCCAGCCGAATTAAAAGTGAAATGCACTGACAGAGCCAAAACCTACAACACAGTGGAAGAGGCCACTGAAGATATGTCCAGGAGAGGCTACCTTGTGAAGGTCATCAAACACCCGTAAACAATCCTGGACCAACTGAAGCAGAAGGACCAGAGGGACAGGCAGCAGTACAGCAAACCCAGGACCAGACCTTGGCTACAAAGAGAAACTCCAAGCCTTCAAGAGGGTTACAGCTACTTCTTCAAGACATTGAGGTTTACTAAATGATTAATAACTGTGGGATGTTATCGCTTGTCTTTTAAGAGAACTTGAACTTTTACATATTCGGGTTTATTGGTGTAGATTGTGTTGTAATTTGAAGCTCTTTGGGTTCAGTTTTTTCAGAGTGAAGCACGAGCCAGTAAGGCCCTCTTCAATCATTGTTTTCTTATGTTGGGTTTTTTCTTGTTCAGAGTCCATGGACTACATGGGCGAGCGCAGAGCCAATTCAAATGTACAGAGAAGTTAAAAATATAAAAATAAATGAATAGCAGATTGGTAAAGGTGGTAACAGTTAACATAAATGGCTCACATGATCCGGTTAAAACTGGGTCAAATGTATGGTGTGAATTTTGCTGGAAAAATACTGTTGGAGCCAAAATACACTTTGTTTGTTTATTCCTCTTTTTATTTTGACCTTAATTTAATAATTGTTTAGTGGGTGTGGCTGTGATGATCGCCACAGGTGTAATTCATTATGGGTGTTGGTATGGGTGTGGCAAAGTTCCATATACCTGCTGTGTGAGGTGGACGGCGTGTGTGTGAGGACGCCCCCAAACAATTTTCTGACCGTGAGACAGAGTGGATTAAGTTGGTCGGCGTTTTCAGTGTTTTTCTTGTGTTAAGGAGCCTATTTTGTTTATTTGTAGAAAGTATATGGAATGACAATTGTGACCTGTAATGAACTCTTGGACTCGATATTAGTGAATAAATGGATTGGCATATCCAAAGACAAAGAAAAACAGCCAGACATTCATTCATGCACGCGTCAAAAATACAACAGGTTGAATCCTTCCACATCGTAGTAGTGGCTAAAGGTAAAGCCACTACAAATACTATGAGATTTTTCCTCACACCAGCTCAGAAAAGATATCAGGGCAATGGTGATGCATGCTGGAGATGTGGGAAGGACGGGGCTAAGCTATTTGTGAATGCTGGTCTGAGATCCTCAAACATATTCAGAATGTGTTTTCATTTGTTTTTCCTTTATCATTTAAAACAATTTATCTTGGTAATATTGTATTGGACGACTTTAACTATAAGGACAAGAAACTGCTCCATATTTTATTGGCAGCAAGCAAAAAAGCCATTAGGAGGAGATGACTTAAACTAAACCACCAACAAATGAAGACTGGATTAACATTATTCAAGAGCTCCACGTCATGGAAAAACTTTCTTTTTCACTCATATTACAGAAGGACACATTTTGTAGAATATGTTCGCAATGGTTGGAATATGTCAAGACTTTGAGATCAGATTTTTTCTTAACACTGCTATTTGACTCCATACCTGTACACTTATTTTTTACCTATCTAAAAATTTAGGAAATGAGTGGCTACCCCGCCCCTATTCAAAATGTTTTTCTTTGGTTGATATTGTGAAAGTGTTAAAAACAAAGGCTTAAGGTTTGTACATTTTTACATTTTATTGTAAACTAGATGTGCTTTTTCAATAAAAATGTAAATAAAAAACAAAAAAAGAGCTTAAAGCTGCCAGTTGGTCATTTTCCAAATTGTAAGGATTGTGGTCCAGATGAATTTGGCACTGAGTTTTATAAAACCCACATTCAGAAACCTGCTCCATTATTGCTTTGATGATGCATAGTACAGGACTTATCAAAAACCTACAACACCATTTTGAACAACATTTGTAAACAGTTTTCAACTAACAGCCTTACACTCCTGGGCTCACCTGAAAACCAACAGCCCCCCCCCCGAAGGACTCAGACAATGACTCCCCCTCCTTACAACCCTGAATCTCACAACACACCATACCTAACAATGACCCTGCAGGGCCACACGCTTTATACAAACCTAACATTTAAGTTCATCAGCATATGGATTAACACCTACACAGACCACTCCCCCCACAGGTTTATAGGTCAAAATTCCCCCACCACCTTTTAGAACTGAAGAAGTCTCTTGGATGAGAGACGAAATGTTTTCAAAAGAGCAAAACAAGTCCAGTTGAACCTAGATGAACTACCAAGAAGTCTCTGAAGAAGGTTCATTCCCTGAAACATTTTATGATGCAAATATTTGTCTTTTACTTAAGAAAAGAAAAAAAAAAGTAGCTTCTTATTGTTTTTTAAGTCTGTTAAACAGTGATCAAAAGTTTGTTGCTAAAGTTTTGACTAATCGATTGAATGAACACATAGACACCTTGATCCATAGTGACTAAACAGGGTTTACTTCTGAAAGGTTTGCGTTTTCAAAAACCTGCAGACTATTGAATATTATGGACTCCAATAAGCTACTATACTCTGCTGTTATCTTCCTGGATGCTCAGCAGGCTTTTAACCAAATTGAGTGGGAGTATATGTTTATTGCTCTAAAGAAGTTTGGCTTTGACAGATTTATGGCTATTGCAAAAATGCTATATGCACATCCCAAAGCATGCGTGCTCACTAACAATAGAAAGTCCCCTCATTTCTTGTTGCATCACTGTTGTTGCCTTTCACCAATTTTATGCACTCTGGCGCTCAAGCCACTTGCTATATCACCTTCAGGGCAACTCCTGAAATCGCAGGACTTAGATATAATACATCAGAATACACAATTGGCTTGCATGCTGATGATGTCTTTCTGACGTTGTCCGACATTACACAGTCTATCTCACTTCTTCTTGACCTGATTAAGGAATTTGGTCAATTTTCTGGTTTTACCGTAAACTGTGAGAAATGTGTACTTATGCCTCTTTCTAATGGTTTAGATGCAATTTTCTTCACAATTTACTTTTTAAAGTCACGACTAAGCACTTTGAATATTTAGGAATCACCATCCCTAGGAATCCTAAACTCCTTTTCAAATAATGTTTTTTAGAATTGATTAATAAACTTAAAGCCATGATTGACAAGTGGAAATTACTGCCAATTTTTTTGACTGGACAATAATGTCAAAATGGTAATTCTCCCCAAATTTCTTTATCTGTTTCAAAATCAACCAATTTTTCTAACAGCATAATTTTTCAAAATTAGTCGAGTACATTCTTATCTCCTTTATTTGGGCCGACAAGACTCCCCATATCTCTAAAGCACATCTACAAAAGCCCACATCAAAAGGTGTTATCGGGGCTTGCAAGGCCAGAGCCTGGGTTTCTGGTACCAGACTAGTAATGATGACCTAAAGCAATGCTGACCTGTGATTGAATCTCATGATTTTGAATCTCTTGCTAGAGCATCTTTATCTGCTTTATTATTTAGTAAACCTGACATCCCAGTGAAAATGTTCAAAAATTATTTTGTTTTGCGTAATTTTTTCAGACTCTTGAAACAATTTAAGACTGTATTGGGTCTTCCGGAGGTATCTATTTACGCTCCTATATGCCAAAACCCAGCATTTATACCAGCTATGCTTTCATTAGTATAATTATTTTTTAAAGGTTTTAGCTCTAGAAAAACTATGTGAAATCATTTACCATCGCTAACTTCATCCAAACTGAAGGAAACAGTCAAGATGTGAGTGGAAGAAATGGATTTTAAAGATATTCCACAGCCCATCTGTTCATCTGCTTGTATCATATACTCAAATGTTTAAACAGAACATGTTTCACCACACGTACACATGAATCTCAGTCTGTTAATTCCAGAGTCTGAACTTTGAGGAGAATACAGATCACAAATGTGTTCTCCAATCTGGATACAATGGAGAGTACAGATTTCAGCTTTGTATCATTTTGGACTGAACCCAATATTTTCTGTCAGGTATTGGAACCTTCAGAATGCTGATCATTTAGAAGTTTTAAAACTAATAACTCTGAAGTGGCACACTGCTGATGGATATATACTGACTTGTCTATTACATTCTGATGTGTGGGAGAAGTTCAGATTTCAGATTTGGAAAATGCATCTGATTGAGGTAAAAACAAATATTTTTCACCAATTAGCAAAATCATTGTTTTTCAGTGACATCAAACTAATTATATAACATTTAGATGCTTGCAATCTTTACCTTTTGGGCTCTTATTTTAGTGTCTTCTCTTCATCTACTGCTAGCAGCAGCTTCTGTCAATAATACTCATAGTTGTTTTTTTTTTTTTCTTCTTCTTTTTTTTTGATTAGTGGTTTAGTTTGTACAAATACGGTGCTCAACAAATGTATCGGACATCCTTTCTGTATTTGAGTCCATCCAGCATCATGAAGTGCTTTAAAGTAGACTCTTTCATTTTCAGTGAGCTTTTGACATTTTACCATTTAGAATAGAATAGAATAGAATGCCTTTATTGTCATTATACATATGTACAACGAAATTAAAAGAGACAACTCTCTTGTGGTGCATAGTGCAAAACAGTTTAAAAGAAAAAAAGTGTAAATCTACAGTATATACAGAATAAAAACAAGCATGTCAAACAAACAAGAAACGACACAGATAATATATTCCACTTTGACCCTGGCTGGATACTGAGGGTATATGTTAAATATATATCCTTACTCGAGGTATTGTCACTATTTTGTGTTCAGTACCCATATTGCACTTGGGTAAAATGTGCTCCTAAACCTGGTGTTCAACAGGAATTGGGAATTTCATGTATTAGCCGTTACAGAAACACTAACAATAGTTTTGGAGCTAACAGAATATGTCATCACTATAATGCTACATTTTAAAGAATTGATAGTTTTCTGGTCCCATCCTGTAGTCTTTTATTTTAAAGGAGATTTAATGACGTCACCGATCCACTCTGACCCCGGAAGTGCTAAACCGTCTCTACATCATCTTAAATGGTTAATTTCTAATTAACGTCCACGTTTTCTCTTGTATCGTATTTGTTGAAGTCCAACCGAACCAGGAGAATCTCTGTATCTGGATGGAACTGACCGAATGACTGTTCTGTTTACATTCTGTGTCTGCTTTACTCCTTATTTATCTGTTATTAGCTCAGTGTTGCTAAAGTTAGCTTAGCTAGCTAACTGCTAACAGACCTGTCAGTGTGTGATGAAGACGAACTGTTTCTGACGAAGTTTGTGTGAAGAAAAGGTGAAAAATGTCCCAAAAAGTGGTGATTCTAAGATCACTAGTGGAGCACAGACTAACTGCGGCTGTTGAAGAGATATTTGGGCTGTTTGAAAGAACCATAGCAGAGTACGAGGAGGAACTTTGTCGAACTAAAGAAGAAAACCAGAGACAAAGACAAATACTGGACTGTGTTTGGAATCCGACAATCCTGATACACAAAACAGGTTTGGACACATTTGTCTCCAGTTTAGTCAAAGGTCTTAATGGATATGAAACAGCATTATACACACATCAGCTATTTTTTTCATGACTTCCAAACGATTTTTTTTTAGTACATTTGACCTTTTGGAAGTGATTCACCAGTATTTATTTAATATTATCCCCTGCATGTTGCATTTTTATGTGAAAATTGGATATATTTCAAGGTAGTTTATTATCCTCAAGGGGGCAAATTATTGTACAGCCAGCAGTACACACATCAAAAATAAATGACAGATATAATAAAAAACACAAATCACCCACGATTGACTATTCAGGAACCTGATAGCAGCAGGAATAAGAGTTCCTGTGCCTATTGGCCCTGCTATGTTGCTTTGGTGTATCTGCAACCAGACTGAAGCAGCATGAACTCTGACCATAGAGGGTGGCTGGGGTCATTCAGGAATGACTGGGCCTGATTCAAAGTTCTGACCTTATACAGGTGTGTCAGGCCATTCAAGATCACTCCTGCGTTTCTGCTGCATACCTTCACAATACCCTGGAATCTGTTTTTATTTTTGATGTTTAGTAGATCAAACCAACAACTAAAAGAAAAGTTTAAAACAGTCTCAGTAAAAAAAATAATATCAAATCTTTATAAAAGTACTGTCGATATTAAGGCACTGGAGCTTCAGATAAAAGTATATGCGCTGATGTGCTTTTTAAAAAACAGCATCTACGTTGGCCTCAAAGAACAGTTTGTCAACAATGACTGTGCCAAGATATTTGTACTGTTCAGCCACTTCAACGGTCTGACCATTGATCAGAACAGATGACAGTGGGATTCTTCCTGAAATCCACTGACATCTCCTTGGCCTTAAACACATTCATGTCCAGAAATGTCACTTTATACCAGTCAGTGAATTCATCAACCACAGGGCCATGATCAGGGTCATCAAGGCTGAGGAGGGATACAATCATTGAATTAAAAGACAATTTAATGATGTGGTGCTCTGCATGCTGACTCTGGCACTCATTGGTTTATAAAATAGATTAAATAGGTGACAGGACACATGGCTGTGGAGATCCAGTGGAAGAAGTAAGAATGTATGACATGACATTATTGACCCTTATACACTGTGATATTTTTGTCAGGAAATCCATCAGCCAATAGATCAGTCCTGGTTCTTTGGACTTTGCACATTTTGTTTTGGGCACAGGGACAATTGTTGAGGTTTTCTTACTGTTTTTCATTTAGTGCTCATGTAGGTGTCAATGTAAGTTTACAGGTTATTTTATCAAAGCAGAAAAATTGATGAAAATGAGCCTTTTTTCAGCAAAATATCATTAACTGGACAAAAAACAAGTGTGTCCATCCACCGTCATTGATCCAGCTCGATGGGTTTTACTGTTGAATCAATGTTGTAGAAGATTATGGTGTTTCCTCATTCACTACAGAGACTCTGAACGTCCAAATGGGTCATATCTGATGACCATGAAAAGATGACAAACTGTATTTTACATCAATTGTTCACATGCACTGATAGGTTTAGTGACTCAACAGATATTAATCCTTTTTGATCAGTAGATGCTTTTGGATGTTTAGGCTTTTAAGGGTTAATACAGGACATTTTCATTTCCTACAGTAATAGTTTATTTTTACCAATAATATAAAATTTAAACCGTGAAATGTATTTAATAAATGAAAACTGATTGTTCCATGTACAAAAGTATTATCTCTCCCTACATACATGTCTAGACCACCACTGCGGTATTATGACCAAATTTAACTGTAACTGAAAAATATAACTGTATTTCCTTGTATCCTACAGACGTCCAGCAGCTGACGGTGGTTACAGAAGACGTTCCTCCTAAGCAGCAGGAATGGAATCCCATTGTGGACCAGGAGGAACCAGAACCAGAACCCCCACACATTAAAGAGGAACAGGAGGACCTGTGGATCAGCCAGGAAGTGAATATCACCAAGTTCCCATTCATTTATGTCCCTGGGAAAAGTGAAGATGATGATGAGGAGAGAGTTAAGTCCTCACAGCTTCATCAAAGACAAACTGAGGAGAACAAAGTGGAAGCAAATAAAGTGGATTGTGGAGGATCAGAACCAGCCAGTAGCTTCCATCCACATAGACATTTACAAACAAAAACTGATGAGCAGAATGAAGACTGTGAGGAAACCGAGGACAGCGATGAAGACCAGACCCTGAACCACAAACCTGAGTCAAAGCTTCCAACAAACAGCTCAACTGAACAGATGGAAACAGACACTGATGGAGATGACGGTGGAGGATCAGAGTCAGACATTAACCTGGTCCACATGGAGAGTGTAAAGAGAAGAACCTTTGACAGTAAGAGTTTACTGGAGGAACACATGGACACTCACACAGGACAGAAACTGGTTGGTTCTTCTGAATGTGAAGCAACATTTTCTCGGAAGAAAAACACGACACAGGAAACCAACTCACCCAGAGACATGACGAAAAATAACTTGAGTCAAAGTGATCTGGAATGGAAAAATAAACTATACCACTGCTCTGTGTGTTCAAAAACATTCAGCTGGAAGTCAGTGTTAAAAACTCACATGACATCCCACGAGGGAGAAAAGCGATTTAGATGTTCAGTGTGTCACAAATGTTTTGGACTCAAGAGTAACGCCAAGAGACATATGAGAGTCCACACAAAGAAAGACCATACCATTGTTCAATTTGTCATAAAAGATTTACCTTAAATTCATTCTTAAGTGCTCACATGAAGGTCCACACCGCTGAGAAAACATTTAGCTGTTCAGAATGTGGGGAAATATTTACTTTGAAAGGAGTTTTGACACGTCACATGATGCTCCACACAGGAGAGAAACCTTTCAGCTGTGTAGTTTGTCAGAAACGCTTCACACGTAAATATCATCTTCAGACGCATATGAAGATCCACACAAGAGAACAGACGGAATGTCACATTCACATGAATCAGACCAACAGAGACTAAAGAACATGAAGAATAATGATACAGTAACATTTTAGAGGAAAATCTGCATAAATAATTTCAAGTGATTGTTTTTTTTCTTATTTTCTATGTTCATTTTTCTAATTTATTTCTGTATGGTGACATTTTTTATTAAATGAATGTCAATATATCCTTTGTCTTTCTCTGTTTTTGTAATTAGAAGAAGAATTTTTTTTTTTTTTTTTTTTTACTGAGATCAGCAGTTGAAAAGTCAGACTAACAGGATCTAAATTATCACATCAGTTGAGAAGTAGAGGGGAAAGAGGTTGAAGCAACACAATACAAATGTTTGCTGATAGTTTTCACCATGTCCCTCAAAAACTTACCCTGAAATCACATTATTCATGTCTGAAATTATTCTTTGATTCAAACATATCCATTGAAATTAACATATGTCAATATATTAAGTACATAACTTCTAAATCTACAGAACTGAACATGAGACTCAATGTAATGAATCAGTAAAAGTGGAACTGAACCAAAAAAAACCAGCTTTTCTTCTGCTACTGAAGGAAAAACTTACAATTTGACTAAATCACACTGAATCAAAAACCTGAAATCAGAATTTGTCAGAATCACATCAGGATGTTGAGTTACACTATTCAGACAAAGGTATTGGGACACACTGAATTCAGTTTCTTCTTTTTTTATAAATTTTTATTTAATTTGAGTTGATTTACAAAGTATTACAGGTGTTTATTAGTAACGGGGGAAGGGCTTTAAAACAATGACAAATGTCTTAATATAATTTCATATCATGAGAAATATTAGTATTTGATCATCAGGGTTAATTTTGTTTACATTCTCACCTATATGTACAAACATAGAATTTGCTTTTACTTACTTGATATTGTATTTTTTCAGCTTTATAATTGTTTTAAATGTTTTACCTCTAGAAAATCTGGGTGAAATCATTTACTCGCACTTACTTCACTTAACCTGAAGGAAAAAGTTAGCCCATCTGTGTATCTGTTTGTAGTGTGTACTCAAGTGTTTGAACAGAACATGTTGCACCACATGAACAAATGAATCTCAGTCTGTTAATTGTAGAGTCTGAACTTTGAGGAGAATACAGATCACAAATGTGTTCTCCAATCTGGATACAATGGAAAGTCCAAATTTCAGTTTTGTATCAGTCTGGACTGAAACAAATATTTCTGTCAGGAATTGGAACCATCTGAAAGTTAATCATTTAAATTTTTAAAAAACAAATACACTGATGTGATACACTGCTAATGAATATATTGACTTGTCTGCAACATCCTGATGTGCTTGACAAGTTTGGATTCCAGATTTGGAATTAATGGATCTGATTAAGGTAAAAGCTGACATTTTTCACCAAGTAGCAAAATCATTGTTTGTCAGTGACATCAAACTAATGGTAAAAATGTTTTTTGATGCATGCAATTTTTAACTTTTGAGCTCTTTTTACTGTCTGTTATTTATCTACTACCAGCACCAACTTCTGCCAACAATACCAGTAGTTTGTTTTTTTGACTGGTGTTAGTTTGTACAAATACGATGCTTACATGCCTCCCTGTGCTTCCAGAGCAGATACCTACTGTAAACCCTACAGAGAACTTGTTTGCCCCCTAACCATCTAAAGTTAATATATTTGAAGTAAAGAGAAAAGAGCTGTACACAAAAACCTAATAAAAGTCAACAAGACTACTCCAAAAATAGAAGAAGATAAAATGTGGCCTCCTGACCACCAGTTTATCATGCAAAGCTGCACTAATATACTGTATTAATCAGATTATCACATAGATTTATTCTGTTTAACAGAACTTGGCTTTGTGAGGAGGAGTCTGTGTCCTTAAATGAAGCTACTCCACCAACCAGGCCAGAAATCTGGGTGTAGTGATGGACTCAGACCTACATTTTGAAAACACATCAAGGCAGTCACAAAATCAGCCTACTATCACCTCAAGATCATCTCAAGGATTAAAGATCTGATGTCTCAGCAGGACCTGGAAAAACTAGTCCATGCATTCATCTTCAGTCGGCTCGATTGTTGTGACAGTGTCTTTACAGGTCGAACTAAAAATCCATTAGACAACGGCAGCTCATTCAGAACTCTGCTGCTAGAGTCCTCACTAAGACCAGAAAAGTGGACCACATTAGTCCAACTCTGAGGTCCTTCCACTGGCTGCCTGTCCATCGAGGATAGACTTTAAAGTT